>NC_056726.1:963064995-963169995 GCF_019279795.1 Protopterus annectens
CGTTTTGCGGGAGTCTGCATGCAGAGTTGTCAGCTGCCGCCGTCTGCCCTTCCTGGATTGATTGGTGTTGATTGTCATTATGGCTCCAATTACACTGCTTCCGCATTTCCTCATATTCTCCGCATTACCTTCCTATATCCGTGGTTGTTGACGGGAGGCCGTCACATGACTGGGTTGGGAAGGTAGTCATCCTCGTGCACATGCATCTGTGCGCATTATGTACTCTCAGTGCATCTATTTCCTCACACGCCGTCCTACTGCTGTGATGTGCATTGTACAGCCCATGTTTGCTGGCCTCCAATGTGCTTCCTCCTACAGTGGCACACCCTCTGCGATTGACATGTATTCCATGTAGGCCACTCCTCGGTATACTACCGCTCGCCGCTTGCTCCATCCTTACACCGGCGCGGTTTTGCGATTCACTATTATCTGCCTCATTTGCATGGCATTGACTGCTAATACATGGTTACGGCGAACACTGCCGCCACTCCTTGACAACCCTTGCGCTGGAGTTGAGGCTTTCCATACATACTATGGTGTGTGGTGGCTGTGCATCTGATGTGTATTATACTGCTCTTTTAGGACATTCTCATATTATTTCATTGTTTTGCACCTTCTGTGCACATATCCGGGGTTCTGCTGTGGTTTCTGCATACATAACATTTATGTCATTATTTACAGTTTGTGCATGTTTTCTTTGGACATTCTCGGTGCCTTTCACCATTGGCATATTGCACCTGTATGATACCTGACGTTGACAGCCTTCCATTACTCCTTGGTCATGTTTGGGTAAATGTAAACCGCTTTTTGGTTTACATTGCCGTGCCCGTACGCTACGCCTGCCCAACTTCGTGGATCGCTATTTGCCTTCATTTGCATGGTGCAATACCGCACACAGTGTGTTTAGCATACCTACGCCGGGGGCGGCGCAGGTCAGGCGCACGCTGGTAGTGCACGTGGGATTGGTTCATACCTGAATCGCTCGGTGGCCATATTTGGCTTTATAACGCCGACGCTATGCGGCGCCTGGCGCAAGGTTCATGAATCCCGGGGTCAGTCTTATTTTATTCATTTTATTCAATTGTACGAATTTTCTTTCACTGTGGAAGTTTCAAGGTGGACTCTTAAAGTGAATAAGCTCCTTCAACTTTGGGTTATTCTTTATATATATATATATATATATATATATATATATATATATATATATATTAAAAAAAAATATATATATATATATATATATATATGTGTGTGTGTGTGTGTGTGTGTGTATATATATATATATATATATATATATATATATATATATATATATATATTACATCTGTACATATTCATATACATTTCCTATGCTGGGCACTGCTTACACCCGCGCAAGCGCAGTCACATATGCTTACTGTTTGTTATATATGTTTACTGCCACTTATTTGTGCTTACTTGTGCCTTATTCATTATGACAGTACCACTTTGATTGACATGATCTGGTTAAAAATCCCATGCAATACTCAAGTTCACTTTTACATGTTATTATGTGGGTTTTACAGCAGGATGACATTAATTCCACATGGAAAATGATATGTGCTATAGTCGAACTTGAACCGTGAATGCCTGTTCATTAGGCGGATGCTCTTACCACTACACTATTGGTATGCTGCTTCATTTATATGTATACCCATAGTTCATAGTTATCTGTACACATGCCTCAACACGTCACTAACACAGCAGGCATCCATTCTCCAGTTAGGAAAACCACACCACTACACATGTGCCATTCCCTACTGCTCTGGACCCGTCCCGCATGTTGACTCACTCCAAGTATATTCCGACTTTCCAAGCCTATTTTCCTGGCACATACGTTCATATGATGGTCAGGGTGTTCATATGGTCATCTGGTTTTAGGCTTGTCCGACTGGGGACCAGGACTGCCCTGTACCCATTTGAAAGTCAGACTTACCATGTAGACAGACTTAGTTCCACTGTTAGCATCCTACCTGTTGTTAGAGAGCAGGAGTTTTTGCTCACCTCTGGCCAGCCTGATATGTCAAGCACTAGATAATATGGGTGATCCACTGCTGTTTTCCTTTGCATTCATTATGACTGCTTTCTTGTGCCCATGTTTGTTCTGTAGCTATATTTATATATATAGATATATATATATATATATATATATATATATATGTGTGTGTGTGTGTGTGTGTGTGTGTACGCATGCATATACATCTACATGATTAATTACTTTGATCATACTATTGAATGACTGTGCTGTCTGCTATGTTTGTGATAACATCAGAGTTAGGTATAACTGCCGTGGCTTAGTGGTAAATCACATTGATTATGATGTGTAAGATCCTGGCATCGAGCCTGGCCGAGGCGGTTTATTGTGTTGCTGGGCAGAACAAGGGCTGTCGGACAAAGGGTGAGTACAACACTTTACATCAGCAGTTTTCTGTTTAACCGCCGTGTCCCGTCACGCAAACACCTTCTGCATTCTTACTGTGATACGTCACCCCAGTTCACATTTCAATGGTATTATATCGTTATACAGCATAAAATTAGCAAGATATGCTCGTATACGGATTACCCGTCATAAATGGTGTATGCTGCAGTCGAACCAGCAATGTCTGCTCGATAGGTGGATGCTCTAACCACTACACTATTGTTGTGCTGCTTCATTTGCATGTATACCCATGGTTCATAGTTACCAGCAAAACATCACTAACACAGCAGTCATCCATTCTCTGGTCGGAAATAAACCACACCACTACACATGCGCCACTCCCTACTGCTCTAGACACATCCCGTATGTTGGCTCACTCCAAGTATATTCAGACATCCCAAGCTTATAGTCCTAGGACATTCATATAATGGTCAGGGTGTTCAATTCTTCTTCTGGTTTTTGGCTCATCCGAATGGTGACTGGGACTGCCCTGTACCTTTTGGAAAGTCAGACTCAGCACGTGCACAGCACAAAGTTAGTTCCATTGTTAGCAGTCTACCTGTGGTTCGGGATGCAGGAGGTTGCTCACCTCTGGGAAGCTTGATATGACAGCTTTAAATACTATGGGGGGTTCCGCTGCTGTTTCCCTTCACATTCGTTATGACTGCTTTGTTGTGACCATGTTCATTCTTCATGGATCTATCTATCTATCTATCTATCTATCTATCTATCTATCTATCTATCTATCTATCTATATCTGCCTGTACATTCACATGCATATTATACCTACATGCTTGTTTACATTTCCCGTACTGTTGAATGACCACCAGTTACCATCACGCATACCCGCTTATGTCTGCTTTAAAGCGTCATAATCACTCTATTTCTGACTGCCATTATTGTGGGCATCATATAAAATTAGCAGCCCTTGCATGGCTTGGACCCAGGAACAGGAACACCATAGTCACTGGTTCTACCACTAAACCATCTGTGATACATTCTGTATGGATGGTAATCAGGATATATGACTTTACTACAGGCATTCCGCAGTACTGGCAACATATGTAACAGTCGATTGGTGTACATATGTATAGTACATGTTACTGTTCATATGTTTCTGAGAGGCATATGTATACATTTGCAAGTATAAATATTTATGAATAGGACACATACTTGACAACTACTTATATGCATGTATGTGTGACATGTAGCTGTGCGAATATAAGTATGCACATTTATAGATATATGACTACATATCTGGAGTTATACATGGCCATGTATATGAATAACCGCATATGGGAGGTACCTGTACCGTTTGTATACAGGGGTTGTGTGCATCATTACGACGAGGAACCTGGACGGGGTATACAATTTGTGGACATGTACTGTTTGGAAGATGGCTATGGGGAAGCTTCATGGGAACATGTGAAAAGTATATATTCCTGATAACGCACGTGGGGAGATGTGCATCACGGTCAGGTGTTTAATCTCTGGTCGTAGGTTCTGCAGGACAGAGTGGAAGCTGAGCAGGGTTGTGGTCAAGTACTGCTAATCTGACTTGTGCCCGGATGTCAACAGGGGTGGACATCGTGTTATGCCACAAAGTCTAATCTTGAGAACAGACACTTATCCCATGAGGGATGTCCAAAAATTGTGAACAACAAACCCCATTCTTCTGGCTATTCAAAAATGTGGTAGAGTTATGCATGCATGGGATACCTAGTTTGCAAGCCGGATACTGCCTAGGGTGAGACTGCCTACTAGATGTGGGCAGGGGGCAGTAAAGATATGGCTGCACCAAGCTAGCAGCCCGAGTATGGGTTGTTTTGATGGACGTTCAGCAAGGGGGGGTGGTGTGCTGTGGAGGGGATGATGGGTATTCAGTTATGTATCCAGGTGTGTTGGGGTCAGATGGCTCAGTTCAGGCCAGACCATTATGTGGGTGTGAGACTGTAACGTTTATGTACATGTGTATCGCACATTTTAATGTTCATATGTTTGTGGGATTGTGTTCTGCAGTATTGTCTGTCAGGGTGTATTGCAGATGTGAATGTGTTTTCTTTAGTTTCCTTTCTGATTCACCCACTGCTCCCTCGTACACCTCCAGTTCACCTATTGTACATCCAACCCAGTCTCCCCTTGGTGAATTATTACATTACCCGTCACCCTTCCCCCATATTCCACACACACCATCCATCCCTTCTCTGGTTGATGGCCCATGGCACAGACAATAGAACACATTGCATACTCTACATATTTCTAGTAACAATACGGTTATGAGGACAACCTTGGCATATTTGATCTTCCACATGCTGTACTTCACGCACATGTCATGCCAGGTATTTTTGTTTGATTACCTTGGGTATTATGTTGTTTGTGTTATCTTTCCCTAGCTGGTCAAAAAGATTAAGTAGTTTTGCACGGGTAGCAAGAAGCATGATGCTGGATTTAGTTGGGTTAGTTATGAATGTATTGTTGAAGGTTTAGATGCAATTCAAGGAAAAACTGTTTTTGAACTTTATCAGAACACCAATAGCAATAAATATTCTCATCCCCAAACTTCATGACATGGTAGGTAGATCCGGGTAATACCCATTCATCTTTGGGTCATCTAGACAGGGACGACTTGGACAGCGAATGGGCAGATATTGAGCGAATGCTCGACCATTGGTAGGGTTGCCACCTTTTCAAATGGCCAAAGTGGGACATTTTTGGGACACACATCAGATTTTACAGACCGACACATACCCACAGTCAGTACAAAGGATAGTACTTTACTTTTATTCCTAAGTGAAAGCTTATTCTTGTAGCAGTTTAGTTGCTTATTCTGTTTCTTGTAATATTTAGGTATCTGAGATATTGGTTAAGTGTTTTTAGAATCGGATGGGATATTTGACACGTTTCATTTTATTTTATTTTATTTTATTTTATTTTATTTCCATGTTTATTTGTCTTATTCAGATGGAATGTTTGAGCACATGGAAAGAGTATTTGTATTTAACAACAGAAATGTATTTAAGCAATGGAATTGGAAAGTTGCGTTACAGCTAGATACTAACTATAAATGTAGAGTTGTACCAAATGTTAAATCTATTATGTCTGACTGATATTAACCAGGAATTTAACATAATTAAAACACTGCGTGCAACATACTGTCATATAATATTAAGGCTAAATGTGTATTTCATAAATAATAGATGATATCCACATTTTTACAGAGAAGCCTTGCAGTTACTAAACACAAGAAAATGTTGCTCACAACTGGGTGAGGCTTTGATTGCTTAATTGAATGCACTCAATGAATTTGCTAATGAAGTGATTAGAGATTACAACTAGAGATATAAAAACCATTGTACCACACTTACTATTTGATCTGAAGAAGCTTGCAGTTGCAAGTGAAAGCGCTTATCTCGATTTTTTACCTTGGAATAAAGAGTTTTTTGTCAGAAGAAGGTGTTTTCGTGGTGTATCCTGAATAGTTAATTTTTGCTGATTTGGAGATACGTTTGCTACAGGATACTTTAGGAATCAGGGCGGCAATTGTGCTTTCTTTTTTGGATTTATACTTTTTGTTGCGGCCGATTCCACGCTATGGAGAACACCAACATTGAATTAGAGTACAACCCGACCCAGAGAATGGGTCCTCTAAGCATTGAAGCTTTTCTGCCGATTCAAGGTAATCCGTTACTAAATCTAGACTTTCCTGAAGTAACAGTCGACAATTTTAATGTGAATGAATCTGAAAATGACATGACTGATTTCTATCTGTTACTAAGAGATCTCGAGAATAATTTGTATAAATACCAGAGAATGTCGTGGCAGAGAAAACATCTATTGGCATGTCTCAAATTCAAGGTTGTCCCGAGAGGCATGCGAATCTTGTGCATGCCGACGTATGGACAGAAATATCCTGACCTCCTTAAAAGGTGGCAAACTCTAAACCTTGAACTGAGCAATAAATACATACAATTACTACTCGACTATTTTGAACCCATGGAAAATGAACTACAGAAAGAAATTGATGCAGCATATAAAGTTATAACAGAAAGATTTAATACTGAGGTATGCCACAGAAAATTAAATGACATTTCTATGCAGATTAAATTATACGGTGAGAAGTTAAGAACTACCAAACAAAAGAAATTGACTAGAGATGTGCAAGACTTTAGAACAGGCAATGTGTTTGTTTGGCAGAGAAACCATACTAATTACGAGACCCAGACTCCATCCCGGTACCATCAACAGAAGAGGCAATCAGAACTTAGAGGCACAGCAGATTTGAATTTACGCCAAAAGATGTGAACACGGAACAACAGTCAGCCCATGAGAGAGAGAAGAAACACACCCACGGTCAACATAGATGAATCAACTCCACCACCGAACCAGTTAGCCCTTCAATCTACAGATGACTCCACACGAACGGGGACCATTAGGAAGCACACAGCAACATCCAGCAGGAATCCTGACAACCCTTTTCCGATCAAATCATTCTCGAACACCAGGGGGAGATCCGCAAGTCGTGGACCCAGGAAAAGGAAAAACTCCACCACCAGGTACGAGACCAATTCCAAAAGGGGTTGGAATTGACTTTGGTATTTAATCGTTCTCTATTTGATCTGTCTCCTTCTGATGTATCTTTACTCAACAGAGGGCTCAACTTTGTACCCTCTCAATACAGCAGACTCTCGGAGACGCTCCTAGATCTCAGGCTCTTCGCCAGAAGAGCCGCGCTACGACTATTCTTCAATAACACTGTCATCTCACAGGACACTGCCAACCATGCTTTTAGAAGAAGAAGCACTTTTTCACCTACACTACCCCCAGATATAGAGTGCTTCGTAAAAACATGTGAAAAGGACTTTTATACTTTGTATGCTGCTAAACATGTGAAAAACAGATTTTTTAACTTAGATAAAGTAGAATATGATTCTTTGAATAACTTGAAATCAAACAGAGAGATAGTGATTACCAACGCTGATAAGGGAGGGGGAATAGTAGTGTTGGATAGACATGAATATTTAATTAACATAGAGAATAGTTTACAACAGAACAAAACATATCAAGAATTGCAGCTTGAGGGGGTCAAGAGAATTATTAACAAAGTTAGCACTGAGCTATATGACATACTAATGTGCAGACAGGTGAGCCAAGAGATGTTCGATTTTTTATATATTAATGAACCATTGATACCGACACTGAAAGGTCTGCCCAAGATACACAAACAAACAGAACCATTACCCATGAGACCTATTGTCTCGGGCAGACAATGGGCCACCTACAATATCTCCATATTCATAGAGAAGATGTTAAGGCCATTAGTGGACGACACACAACATATTTTGAAAGACACTCAACATCTATTGAGAGATCTAGAATCTTATGATGACATAGAAAAGAGGAATGTAAAACTATTACTAGTCACCTTGGATGTTCGTGACCTGTTCACCTGTATTCTGAATGATTACGGAACACAGGCAATAAGAGAATTGCTGGTAAAAAACAGTAATTATACAAGGAATAGACAAATATTAATATGTCAGTTACTTGATTTGGTATTAGAATGCAATGTTTTTATATTTCACAAGAGATACTACTTGCAAACATGGGGTGTCGCGATGGCACCCATGTGCTAATTCGACGTTAAATTTGGTACTGAATTATTGGGAACAGGAACACATCTTCAACAGTAGATGGATGGCACATATACGGACATATAAAAGATTTGTAGATGATGTGTTTTTGGCCTGGGATGGTACAATCGAAGAACTAAATAAGTTTGTTACATACATAGAAGGAACAACCACATTTCTAAAATTTACCTATGAACACTCATACAGGGAAGTTAACTTTTGGATTTAACTTTATATTATGACAGCAATGAGAGATTGTCCCATAAATTATTTAGGAAAGCTTGCTGGAGGAATACTCTTTTAGAATATAACAGCATGCACCCAAGATACATGTTTGCAGGCATAGTGAAAGGTCAATTTTCGAGGCTAACTAGGCTCTGTAAGGATACAGAAACATTGTTAATAGAAGCTAATAACTTGGAGAAATTATTCATAGAGAGAGGATACAAAAGGAAGCTAGTGAGAGATATCAAGAACTGTGTTATACCAACAGCGAATGAACACACCACTATAAGAACAAGTAGCATTAGAGAAAAGGGATATAATGACCGACAATGTTCCAGTTTGTATAAGCAGAAAAACACAGTTAATTTCATTTTAAAATATACAAATGATATACAGGAAATCAAGAATATCATTTATAAACATTGGAATATTTTAGGGATTACAGAAGAAACAAGGAAAGTAGTAGGTGATAGACCGAGTTTTGTATTCAGGACATGTGACAATCTAAAAACCATATTTGCATATAACTCCAATGAAATTACCTGTACCCAAAATAGAGTAGTTAACCCAATAGGAACCTTCCCATGCAAAAAATGCAGCATGTGTCAGCATATAAACTCTGAACAAGAGTTTTACCATCCATATGGGCACTTTCACTTTAAACCCAAAGATAATTACAACTGTGACTCTATGAATTTAGTCTATATGGCCAACTGTGATACATGCTCAGCTTTCTATGTTGGCCTCTAAGAGGAGATTAAGAGAGCGCATATACAACCATGTATATGACATACGCAAGAGAAATGAATTGAACGCTCTAGCAAAGCACACTATTTTACATCCTGCACATATATTTAAATTCAGGGTTTTACAAACCATTAATTGTAGTCCGAGACTGGGGGACAATGAGAGAGCCCTAGCAAAACTGGAAATGGAATGGATTTTTAACACTGGAGCACATAGAACACCAGGCATCAATAACTATGTATCAGTGAAACCATTCCTGGAATAAACATTTTTTGATTTAGATAGACAGGGTATTTTACCACATATATATTTTTTATTATTCATATTTGTATTTTTATTGTTCACATTTGTATTATTTACCTTCACCATCTATTCCAGATGGTTTTAGGTACCATTCTGTCATATTGCTAGCCTTATAATACCAGCTAGTTCATTTACACGCTATTCTAACCAGAGGCATCATTTTTTTGCTTCATCATTTTTATGTCGATACAACATGTAGTGAAACTTGGTTGCTTCTACATAAATAATTGTTTATAGTTTAGCAAGTTTTTCTGCTGCTATTTTAACTAGTAAACATTTAAGATATTGAAAGAATGGGTAGTCTACTGTTCTAATGAATTGAAAATGTTTTGATAAATTTATCATTTGATTAAATTAACAAGAATAAAAACCAAAATAAAAACAAGCTAAAATAATACATGATAGAACTACCCTATAATTCACAGCCTACAGTAGCATAATCCACGAGACTAAATATATTACTCTCGTTGAAGAGGCTAGAGACCAATTGCAGTATTTTCTATGTCCAGTACACCACTGTTAGGCTTAGTGAATGATGTAGGATGAGCTATAGCGATTCACAGTAGAGGTGTCGTCCATCTGAACGCTTTATATGAGATCCAGTTGGAGTCACATAGGTTCCTGAATGTCCGACAATTTAATCTACTATAGTAGGGCATATGTAGATAAATATTTGATATCAAAAGATGAAGCCAAAGCAGAGTATGACAATGTGATTAACATTATTCTAAGTCCTTACTAACAGATGTTGATAAAATGTGAGCATTACATATTTTGTGGACATGTCCACTTAACATCTAGCATTCGATCAACCAAGTTGTTTCACTATTGCAATACACAGTTTTGACTCTTATCTGTACTTTTCTCCTGAACGAATGACAAGAAAAAAGAGTTGTAATGTGTCTAAACCATCAGACACAAGTCACAATATATATTTTTCAAGCCATATTAATAAGTTACACTTTTTGATATTTAATTGTATATTTATGGGATTCATTTTTTATTATATTTTTATATACACATATGATAGTTTTTACATACTATATACATATTCATATCAATTAATTCACATGAGATTATATATATCAATAGTGATGACAATATTCATAGAAGCCATATACATATTTGGTCATTCATATACTCATTTATTTATTTATCATTCATATATTTCTTGATATATGTTATCAACAGATTAGTTATTTATAATTTTTATAATATTTATTTAGTTATATTACTTAGTTATATTTGATGTCTAGGGTCTATATACGACATTCATATCCATATATATAGGCACACAATGATGTACAATGACTCAGTAATAGTCCTTGAATAACAGTGCCATCATTCGACAAAATGATGGGGGAGCTACACACTATATCTTGCTATCTATTTAGCGACATCATGGTATTGTTATATCATGTTATACTATATATACACGTTAATTTTGTAAACAAGATGTAAATGTTTAGAATGAACAGAAGCATATAAATTTATGAATTTTAAGCGAAGTGCTGCTTAGTGACTATGAATGATTCTAAGTTTTTATATCTACCCAATAAAATGTATCATCATTCATATTCATGTAATAATTCTGTATCTCACTCAATGACAGTTTGGTTTCAGTGATTCTCTGTCATAGTTATGTTTTAACACAGAAATATGCTTAAAAATGGTTTGAACATATAGTCGCACATAAATACATGAATTTTAAGATGCTATAAACAAAAATCTAAGTGACATGCTGTTCTATTGGTTAAGTGTTTTTAGAATCGGATGGGATATTTGATACGTTTCATTTTATTTTATTTTATTTTATTTTATTTTATTTCCATGTTTATTTGTCTTATTCAGATGGAATGTTTGAGCACATGGAAAGAGTATTTGTATTTAACAACAGAAATGTATTTAAGCAATGGAATTGGAAAGTTGCGTTACAGCTAGATACTAACTATAAATGTAGAGTTGTACCAAATGTTAAATCTATTATGCGTCTGACTGATATTAACCAGGAATTTAACATAATTAAAACACTGCGTGCAACATACTGTCATATAATATTAAGGCTAAATGTGTATTTCATAAATAATAGATGATATCCACATTTTTACAGAGAAGCCTTGCAGTTACTAAACACAAGAAAATGTTGCTCACAACTGGGTGAGGCTTTGATTGCTTAATTGAATGCACTCAATGAATTTGCTAATGAAGTGATTAGAGATTACAACTAGAGATATAAAAACCATTGTACCACACTTACTATTTGATCTGAAGAAGCTTGCAGTTGCAAGTGAAAGCGCTTATCTCGATTTTTTACCTTGGAATAAAGAGTTTTTTGTCAGAAGAAGGTGTTTTCGTGGTGTATCCTGAATAGTTAATTTTTGCTGCGTATCTGAGATACAGAAATAACTATTTTATGGAACTATTACATAAAATATGGGATATATTTATGTCCTGCAATCACAGGACATTTGCCATTTTTAATATGTTTGGTAAGGACACAACTGCCCAGAGAGGGACTGTCCCTCACAAAGTAGGACAGGTGGTAATCCTAACCATTGGGCTAGGCTTAGCAAAGGGCAGTGGCGTGTAAACACACTGTGTTTCGTTTCCACTTGATATAACACTCAACACTACAATGGAATACAGGCACAGGGTTTGAAATGTAATTTCTTCGAGGGACGGGGGCTCAATATTCAGCTACGTGCCTTTGTGTTTACTTTTTATTTTGGTGTTCACGAAACTTGTATGCTTTGCATACATTTCAGTATCCATGGACACTGGCAAGAGTGATTACTATTAGAGGCAGGCTGTACTAGTGAGCATTTTAGGTTGCGCGTCTGCAGCCAACATGTTCACGCCTCCGTGCAGTGCTTAGACATGCCCCCTCCACTCGTGCATGTTTCCTCTGCATGTGGACGTTGCAGCAGCGTACCTTTATTAAAATGCATATGGTGCAGCTGTGCCATCTCTATGCCGCACGGTCGGCGCAAGGCTAACGCCGTCCTAGCTCCGAGTTTAATGAATCCCGGGGAATGACTTGCAAACTGTTTTTTACTGCTACCCAGAAAAGCTTGTTATGTATATGCCAATCAATATTGTGTGCATCTACTGATCAAAACTTCAAATGAGACATTAAACCAAGGCCCCATCTGCTTGAAATGGTGGTAGCTCAAGTATATGTAAAAAATCTCACTGCACTTATTGAAAAGAGTAGGTGAAGTTCCCTAATACCTTGGTTAAATTCCCTCTAGTAGTATAAATGCCAGCTTGTGTCTCTCTGAAAAAAGGCCACTAGCCTTGTGAAACTAACCCAATCAACAAAGGATAAATAAATAAAAATAAGTAAATAAAAAAAAATTGGTAATATTTTTCACGCACGCCCTGACAAGCCAGCTCTATTGCAAGATGTATTGCTTTTCATGCACTTGCACACACTTGCATACAACCCCCCCCAACACACAGTGTATGCTTACCTAAGGCAAATAGGAGGAATTCCACTTTACCCATAGCAAGTCCTCGAGTTGTTGGTGGAAAACAGAGCAACAGGATAAAACCCACAGAAAAACAGGGAGTATGTGCAGAATCAACTCAAAAGGAGTCAAAGACAAGAACTCAACAAGAACTCAACACTGAGAGTGAAGTGCTGTGAGATGGCATTGCTACTTACTGTGCCAGTTATCAGTTTGTTTATGTATTTGTTGCTATTTGATGTGCTGGTGGGTGGGCTATGACCTGGGCTCTGGGGAACAGCAAGAAGAGTACAGTCGTACAGTAACTCTGAGGTTTGATTGTAAAGAAAGTTAAATAAATAATGACCTCACTGTCCCTGGCCCCAAAACAGGCTATAGTGATCTAAAGTGTATAACTCAAAGGTTTGATTGTGAAGACAACGTATAAGCATTGTGGGCATACAAGAATATAGTTTTACATTTTCAAAGAATTAAATATTTAAATTAAAATGAGCATAACATCATGGAGTTAACATTTCATGTTATTATATTCACCATCAATTTGGTTTGATTCTGAAGACAAGGTATAATCATTGTGGCATACAAGAATATAGTTTTACATTTTCAAAGAATTAAATATTTAAATTAAAATGAGCATAATATGGAGTTAACATTTTATGTTATTATATTCAACATTAATTTAGTTTATTAAAGCATGCTAGCAAATAATATAGTAAGAAGTGTTACGTGATTGTGATTTAGTATCGCTGAGCAATGAGCTTTCAAATTGCTTCAGAAGATGTTCTTTCAGTTTTGCATTAAAGGCAGTCAGTGTTTCCTGTTTCTTATCTCAGATGGAAGATGGCTCTAGACAGATGGTCCAAGTCTTGTGAATGCTTTTTCCGCAATGGCCAATATGAATCTATGTCTGATTAGGGTATGTGTTTTATTTTTAATTTTTCTGAGAGAGAAGGACTCATTCCAAAATTATTTTGGTATTAGGAGAGGATATTGACATAGTATAATAATTTTAAATAACACTGAACTAAAATGTAAGGTGGCACTATGAATCAATAGCCAGCAGAGTCTGTTGTGAAAGTAGTGACCCAATAGCTAGAAGGGAAAACTGCATATTTTATTTTCAGTTATTTGTAGTCTGTGCATTTTAGCCTCAGATTATAGTGAAGGTAGTGTTAGGCCATCTTCAAGTTTGGGGATGAGAATATTTATTGTTATTGGTGTTCTAGCAACAGAGAAGAATAGGTGGGATATTCTGTAGCAAAGTTTCATTTGGCTGTTTTACTAACAACATTTTTCAGTATGTTTAGTAAACGTAGGGAGGGATCTAATGTCATGCCAGGTATTTTTGTTTGGTTACCTTGGGTATTATGTTGTTTGTGTTATCTTTCCCTAGCTGGGCAAAAAGATTAAGAAGTTTTGCATGGGTAGCAAGAAGCATGATGCTGGATTTAGTTGGGTTAATTATGAATGCATTGTTGAAGGTTTAGCTGCAATTCAATGAAAAACTGTTTTTGAACTTTGTCTTGTAAGACTGAGGAAGAGTTACCAAATTCAGTAATAAGTAAGTCGTCTGCATACATAGCCATAATTAAGGGAGGGGACATCATAGGTCAGGTAATTTACAAATAAGTAAAATAGCAGGGGTGTAAGCAATGACCCTTGTGGTAAACCGATCTTGAAAATACCAGATTTGGAAACAGTGTTGTCAGAGCAGACATGAAAGGTTCTAGTCTCTAAATAACGTTTAACCCAGGTTACAGTAGTAATACTGAAGTTGAATTTACTATGTTTATTTAGCAGAAGTCTGTGAGTAGCCATATCAAATGCTTTTGTCATGTCAGCAAATAAACCTCCATTGCGGAGACCAGTATTCATGTTTCTGTAGATAGTATCAGTGCCTGAGTTTATAATGTTATTGTTGTAATAAAACAAAAAGAACACTGACCAAATGTCTTCCAGTGAAATTAAGTGCTTTCATCTCACTTTTATTGGAGACTTCTTCAGAATACAAACACACAGTACTAAACAATCACTTAAACAGCCACATAAATCAGGTGGTCTAGGTCATATATCCACAAAATCATGTGAATAAATATTTAAAGGTACATATCAAATAAAATATACATAAACATATAAAATAGGCACCAATCGAAAAATAGTTATATAGCCCTCATTTTTAAAACACAATTAATAGGTGTATCATCATTTAAATCCAGGTATACCCCAGAATTTAATCTTAGTTGCCACAACAACTCCCTGTATTCAGTCATGTTTTCCCAGTTTCCACCTCGTACTGATAAAAAACTTATTCCAGTGCAAACAATATGAACCTTTTGGAACTGTTACATTGTTGTGCATGTTTACTTAGGGAGTTAGTTGAATCTGTGGTTTTAATATTATAATTGTGCTCATATATTCTTTGTCTGAGTGAGTATTCTGTCTTCTTCCCTACATATAAACTATCACAGTATATACAAGAGGTCATAAAAACTGCCTGTTTTGTTCCACAGTTATAATTACCCACATAACCAATAGTACTTTTATATCCTGGTACAGATATAGTTGTTGCTCATTGACAAATCTGCATTGACTGCAACAGCCACGCTTAGTCATTTTCCTGACACTATCTGAGTAAGGCCTGATGTATTGTAATTAGTTTGAAGCTTATCTTTAAGATTACTGTACCTTTTGTACACTAATAAAGGCTCATCTCCCAAAACTTGTTTGGGGGATCATTCTGGATGGTTAAATCTCAATTATGACATGTTTTTCAAATGTCTTGCATTCTTGCCAAAATGTAAAGACATAGCAGGTTTAAAACTGACACTCCCATGCTGGACATTTGTTTTTCTGTCACCATTAAGGTATGTTCATTAATATTTATACCTGTCAAAGATTCTAAAAATGCAACGAGTCTCTTGGAACATAACTGGCATTATGAAAAAAATGTTTTTAACTTGACATCAATCTGTGCAGACAATCCTTCACAGGACAGGACTCCAGAGAAAACTCCTGCCCTATCTGGCCTACTAAACTACAATTCAACTAGACAATTAGCGTTCCACCAATAAATCCCTGATCGAAAAAATTCCATGTAAAAACAGCTGAAGGGGAATCTCTCTTCCCTCACAAAGTTGCTAACACCTGGAATACCCTTCCTCCTGGCATCAGACTACAAAACAATACTTTCACTTTAAAAAAACTCCTAAGATCATACCTTCTCGCCAACCGGCTATGCAAATGCAATGGCTCACCTTGAACCCTCACTACATTGCAGGGGTGTTATTTCCTTAAGCTTCTTGTGAATACTACTGATATGCTCAGCCAATGCTCTTTGTAAATATTGTACATATGTTTTTTGACACTTTAAATGCTCTGCACACATAGCAACCAACTCTCTATCTAACACTTGTAATGTCTCTCTTGTATTCAATAAATTTTCTTCAGTTATCTTCCTACTTTGTACCTGTTAATTGTTTTAAACTTTTTGTAGCATGTGTACTATTAATTACTCTTAATTTTGTACTGTGTGGAGCTTTTCTCCCCAGGCCTCCGCTGAAAATGGACATCAGTTGTCCAGTCAGATTATTCTGGTATACAAAATTTTAAATATCAATTGCAGACAGCTGTTTGGAAGGACACTGCCATTCTGTAAAATGAAATAAATTGCATCATTAATATTCTGCTTGAAGGGATGTCATTTTTTTGAACTAAAAATAATCTTTCTCTAGGTATGTTTAAAACCAATACTCCACTATTTTGAAGAAAATACATTTTGCTGGTACTAGGTGGTCATTGAAATTATATGCCAAACTAATGTCTGCATAGGTTATTCTTTTAGTAATGGAAAATAAGCTATTTAGTGGAGTAATGATGCTGTCTGCAAATCTTGAATCTATACATTTTATTCAAATTAGATTCTGAAAATATGTTCCGGAAATGCCAACTAATATCTTGTCATTCTCAGCTCTACTAAATGACTGTTTAAAATTTACAATATTTTAGACCTGGGCTTGGTGTATAATATAGTAGGTTAGCGATGCAAAAGAAAATTATTAAACATACCCCTCGGAAGATCACAAGGGGGAACATAACCCCCTTCTCACAATCTACTTTAGTAGCAGATTGAGACCTCATGGCAAACATTATCTTTCACCCAGGTCTGTCTCGTATGCTGTACTACATTCGGGAATGGATTATTAGGATCTCCTGAAATGGAGTCACCATCACTAATTGCAGCACCAGTGAGTTAAAATTACTATTTTATTACTGAAGCAATCATATGAAAAGCAGAACCTAAATTTTAGAGCCTGCATGGATGGACCCATGCAGAAGATGGTTAAAGAACAATGACTGGAAACCAGATCTGTCAGGGCATAAATGGTTTTACTGTAACAGACATTCTAACAAAAATTAGGTGGAGGTGTTATGATAGGGATTAAAGACAACTATGAGACCTGTGATTATTGCATGTTCAATGATAACACCAATACTATAAACTGTGTAACTGTGACAATAAAGACTATACTGGAACATATAACAATTGTTGGAGTGTATAGACCACCAAAGTCAAGTGCAGATGATTTAGAGGAATTCATACATTTCTTGCATGAAACACAGGAGGGAAGAATAATATTAGCTGGGGACTTAAATTTACCAGAAATAGACTGGAATAATATTGATTCAACAATGTTAGTAAGGAAATTATTCACAACGTATATTCAGGAACAACAATTGCTTCAGGTTGTAAAATAAACTACCAGGGGATGGAAAATACTAGACATTGTTTATGTTCTTAAAGAAATTACTGTTACTTCAAGTCAAGTTTTACCACCATTGATGTGCAGTGATCATGGGGTTATAAAGTTTAATGTGTTGCTAGATAATTCTGCCAAACTGAAATCTAAACTAATGCACAGAAGGTTAATTACAGATTATATGGAAGGAAAACAGTCACCATGTAAAAATAAACTGGAGTGAGGTGTTCAGTGGAAAAACTGCAGATGGAATGTAGAAAGTTTTGAAAGAGAAACCGAGTGCAAAAAATTAAAAAAAAATGTTTAACATCAGGATCTAGGCATACAACATCAGGGGGATATATTTCCATAAGAACAAGATATCTGATTAAGTTGAGAGACAAAAAATATAAGAAATGGAAGACAGGTTGAACTACAACTTTGAAAACTGAAATAAACAATCTGGATAATCAGATAAGCATAGTGTGAGACAAGACCAAGAAGAAAATGTATATAAAGATATTGAGCATAATAGGAAACCTTTTTATAGATATATAAAATGTGGAAGGAGTAAAGACACACAAATTGATAAACTGTGTGCAAATTCTAAAATTTATTCTCAGACACAACAAATTATAGATATATTTACAAAATCTTATGCAAAACAATTTGGCTCCACAAAAGGGGTGATAAGTTGTATTAGTGGCATCCAGGAAACCCCAGATACTGGAATCATATAAGATTATATTGAAAAAGAACTGTGCAAACTGGATCCAAACAAAGCACAGGGAGCAGACAGGATTAGTAACAATGACCTGAGAACGTATGGTACCATTATATCTATTATTCACTAGGTGATATAAATATGGGCAGATTCCTCAATATTGGAGACATGCACTTATTAAACCTGTCTTTAAGAGAAAGGGGAGTAGGACAAACCCAGAGTCATATAGACCCTTAAGTCTACTGTCATGTTGTGGAAAAATAATTGAGAAGGTTATATTAAACATGTTATTGTTAGAACTGGATAGGTTGGAACTTGAAACAATATATCAGCATGCATATGTTGAAAACAGATCTATTACCACCTGTAACATGATGTTCTATAACAATATAATAACAGCTATGATTGAAAAATTGTGCTGTGATGTAATTTATATAGATTTAACTTCACCATTTGACAGGGTCATACACAAAATACTGATCAATAAATTAGTACAACTGGGTATTAATGTACTCTTGATAAGATGAATAGCTGCATGGCTTACAAATAGGACATGGAAAGTATCATACAGCAACTGGATGGGTGAAATCCTTGGTTACAGTCAGGGTGTCCCACAGGACTCTGCCCTAGGCCCTTACTTGTTTAGATTGTATTCTTCAGACCTAACTTTTTCATCTGATGTGTTCTACAGTCTATATGCAGATGACCTGAAATTGGGTAAACTAATTACATGTGTTACAGATAAGGCATGTCTGCAAAATAACTTGACTAAATTGACCATTTGGGCACAGGAGAATAATATGCTGATAAATACATCAAAAACTAAGCGTATGAGATTTGAGAGACATAAATTGAAAGGTGAATAGTTAATACAGCACACAGTGGCTGGAACTGTAGACTCATTTAAGGACCTGGGTATATGGGTAGATTCAGCTATGAGTTTTTCTAATATCAGCCATTTGATTAATGATAGTTATAGAACTATAGGTTGTATAAAAAGATTTATAACGTCTAGGAAATCAAAAATGATGAAGTCATTGTTTGTTAGTTACATTAGATCCAAACTTGAGTATTGAATAACAATATGGAAACCCTATAAGAAAACAAGCATGAGTAAACTGGAAAGAGTACAAAGGAATATACCAAGGGTATCCATGGATGTGAAAATTTAAGTTATTATGAAAGACTAAAATATCTGAACTTGTACAGTGTTTCTTATAGATATCTAAGAGGAGATCTTATTCAATTATATATGGCATTTAGAGACAACTACCTCTGAGAATGTTTGGGGATATCAAAAAGTACTAGAGAATCATCAGACCACCTATGTAGAAGATTCTATAGGAATGAGAAGTGTACTAATTGGTTCTCTGACAGAGTAGCTGATGTATGGAACAGACTACCAAATTACATTAAAGCAAGTACTAGTGTAAATATTTTAAGAATAGCCTGGACACATTAATTATGGGAACAAGTGTTTTGGTATATTGGCAAGGTAGAATGGCATTAATGCCTGTGCTTGAAATATTTGTATGTATATAAAATGGGATCCCTTCATATTTATGTTATAGACATTGCTGGATAATTTTAGGAGGTAGAAGTACAAATAGAATTCCTCCTAAAACAGAATATGTGACAAAATGCTTTGAAAATCAAGATAATCAGGTATTCAAGTGCTTTGAAAATCAAGAGTTATAAAGTTATATTACATTATAATCTGTAGCTTCCCCAAAAATGCTGAAGGCCTGAATATGATGTGTTTTTTAATGAAATGAATTGTTGAATACTCCTGACTTTGCTGAAAAAAAAAACAAAACAAAACAAAAACACAGTGAACTCTGCTTCCTTCTTATGAAAATAGCAGATGGCCAGTGCAGGCCTCATTCAACAATAAATATCACATTTTTAAATTATACATTAACAAGGAAAGGGCTGTGGGCAGTGTGTTTGGCTACCCCTCTTAAGTTTAAAAAGAGTGTGATTCAGGTAGATAATGAATTCTTTAAATAAGTACTTTCTAAACAAAACATTTCCTGCTTATATTCTATTTGCTATATGAAAAGAAGTTCAGATAATTTCTGCTTTACCCTGTAAAGCTTCAATACTTCATGTTGGTGAGTCATTTGCATTTATGATACTGTGCAGGCCACATAGTTCTTACACACAAGGCAGCTGATCTCCAAACAAGAAAATGCATAAATGCGTAACTGTATCAGGCGCATTTTGGAGACGTAGGATAGTAGGTAAATACTAGGCTGTCAGTCTGCAGAATATTAAAATCCTAACCAATAACAAGCGGTTAGAATGAAACCCTATATCTTTTATTTGTGAAGTTGAGAACTTAAACATTATGCCAACCCTCCCCTGTACTGTGAGGAATGTGAAGATTTGCACTACTGAAAGCATGTACAAGTTGCAAAATGCCTTAATCATGATAGAGAATGACCTTTGTGGCAAAATATCTGGAGACTTTAGCAATTCCCAGTTTTTTAGTTTTATGGAGACATAGCAAGTAGCCACTGTTTTTGAGGCAATGACTGTTTCCTCTACTTTCCTTAAAGATGTGTAATACTTCTAAATGTATGTGAGTAAAAAATGATTATGAAAGATTGTCTTACTTTTGTCATTCTTTTGAGATGAGTCTGAAATATGCAGCCTTTATACCTTCTTTATTAATCTTGTCAGCCTCATAGATGATATACCTCTCAACTGTCCAGATTTTTGTAGAATGCTCAGATTTCTGCCTTATATTTTTGGTCTGCTCCTCATCATATTTGTCGTTTTCTGGCAAATCATATCCTTCAGAAAATGAATGCTAATGGAAAACCTGTAATTCTAGCAATTTTCTTAGTTTACAAGAGCAATGATTAAAATCTGTCCCTATGTTTGGACATTTATCCCCCAATTATTTTTGGATTTTTCCAGATTTCTTGTGCTAAGAGGTTGAGAGATATGATAGATAAATATATAATACAAATTCTTGTGGTAGAATGTATTTCTTTTCATGATTACAAACACCGTAGTATCAAATTAATTCAATAAGGAGGCTAATTTAATTTGTGATAGCAGATTCAGTCACAAATGAAATGATGATACTGGGTGATGTAAACATTGACTTGCACTTTTCATCCACAAATTCAGCAAATGACAGCATGGACTATTTGGATTCACTCCACTTATATTTACATAAACAAGATATGTCAAAAATAACTCCCAGCAATCTATCTTGGACTAGATTCCGGTTACCAGCTCATCTAATTTTACCTCCTCAGGTACTCTCCCTGATGCACTAAGTGACCACCTGCCAACTTATACCCACGGGAGTATTACACAACTAACAAAGGAACATAAGCTCAATACTACCCGTAATGTCTCCAGTTTCTCCAAAAAGTCTTTCACTGAAGTTCTGAAAGCAGTTAACTGGTCCATCCTAAAATACTCCCCTTAAATAGTGCAGTTTAATACTTCAGTGCAACATTTCTAAATATTCTTAAGACCTTATCCCCAGAGCGTACAAAAAGGTTTTAAAACAGCCATACCCCATGACTCACCAACCAATGCAAATTCCTTATGAAAGACAGAGACAAGACCTGGATTAACTAGCAAAATAATAAAAATGACTAAAATTTGCAACTATTCAGACAGCTATGAAATCAAATCAAGAAACAAGTTAATAGACACAAAAAGTCTTATTATACTCACCTACAAGATAGCCATAAAAACAACCCTATAAAATTCTGCTGCACCAGATCCTCTTTCATTAAACCAGGTACAAAAAAAGGATCCCAGCCCATACTTAGACATTACCCCTGTTCAGATAGCATCCTCTGTCAATATATACTTCATAGAATCACGGCAACCCCTAACCGGGAAAAGCTGAAAGAAAAACAACAACAGAATCCATAGCCAACTTAATCTCAAACTTTCCTAAAATACCCCTTCCAAGCTGCAAACTTCCCCTAACTTAGACCCTAGCGCATTTGCTTCAAAATGCTCACTTAAGTGCCACCTCTCCGATACACACACAGAAAACTCCACCCACTTTGTCTTTCAACCAGTTTCTCTAGCTCTCATAAAAAACTTTTACATAAACTAAAACCTTGCTCCTTCATAGTGGACAACTTTCCCCTGGAAAACCTAAATCTAGCTGCAGATGCAATGCATACCCAATCAGCATTGTTATTAATTGATCAGTAACAGAATACTGTGTCCCTAACTTATGGAAATGGCACTTACATAAAGGAGGTAATTCCACTGACATTACAAATTTCCATCCATAGCGATCCTGCTTTCCTTCTCTGAAATCCTTGAAAGTTTACATCAGCAAATTTTACACTCTCTCTTACAAAATAAGCTAATCACCAACATGCAACATGGATTTCAGCCAGGCCACAGTACCTGCACTGCATTACTATCATTTACAGACACTATCAACATAGCTTGCAACTTTATTAATAAATTTGTACCTGCAGTATTTCTAGATCTATCAAAAGCTTTTGACATGGTCTCTCACAGTAAACTCCTCAATCAGCTTTCCACCCTGGTCTGTCATCTCCATCTATTCAATGGTTCTCTAGCTACCCTGCTAACAGTCAACAAGGTGTAAAATGACAAGGCACCATCTCAGCATACCTTCCCATTTCCACAGGATTCCCACAAGGATCTATCCTTGGGCCTCTACTATTCAATACTTTTATCAATAACCTACATTCATCTTCTTGTGGGGGCACCTTGATTCAATGTGCCGATGACTCTACCATCATATGCCCTTCAAACACCTTAACTCACCTCAAAGAAATCACTCAACAAGCTGTCATCTACACTAAAACCTTACAGAGACAAGACGTGTATTAACTAGCAAAAGAATAAAAATGATTAAAATTTGCAACTATTCAGACAACTATGAAACCAAGTCAAGAAACAAGTTAATAGATACAAAAAGTCTTATTATACTCACCTACAAGATAGCCATAAAAACAACCCTAAAAATTCTGGCACAGTCAGTCAGTCAGGAAGAGAAGGAAACCACTCATACTACACAACCAGTACCATAGAAACCATAGACCAATTGCACCAGCAAACAAGACACATAAACTCACAAAAACATACTCGGAGGCTCTAAATAAAAATCTGCCAAAGCAACAGAGACCTCCAAAACAGACATCCAAGCAACCCCACAACAACTTTCACATATCACATACTTCACAAAGTCAGTGTGCCATGCAGTCGCAGCCCCTAAGGCTAAATAACACACCTCTTACGCTAGTAAATGGAGACTCTATTGTCAGGCACACTGACGTCCCACTCACCAGACTGAACAAGGAGAAGGTCACTGTGAGCTGCCTGTCAGGTGCTAGCATCCGCCACGTAACACAAGCACTCAGGTCACTACACAGCAGGTACAAATATGACTCTGTCATTGTCCATGTCGGTGTGAATGACCTGAGATGTACCTCCCTGGACTACATGAAAAGAGACATAGAGGAGCTCTCTGATCATGTAGCCCAGGCCAGTATGACCCTGACCCTGAGTAGCATTTTGCCCTCACCAATAATGATGCCACAGTATAAAGACAAAATGATCAATTTTAACAATTGACTAAGCTATTGGTGTCATTCAAAGGGGATCCAGTGTCTGTCAGCCTGGGATGACATGCTCGACAAGCCACGTTGCTTCACCAGGGACAGCTTGCACCTGTCACCCTTAGGCTTTCGAATACTGGCTAAGGCTCTTGCCACCCCCATAGTGCCTTTCTTAGGCAAGGCTCAAAAGACAAACCCACCTCCATAGACAATACCAGAAACAAAAAAGTAAGGGTAATGCTACTCAACGCCAGAAGTCTAAACCTCTCTGCATGCATTTGAGGCACTCCTCAGTATGGAGAAAATCGATATCTGTGCAGCAACAGAAACCTGGTTCAAGGCCCCAGAGAGCGCCCCAGCACTACCAGGATTCAACTCATACCATTCTTTTCGGCCCCAGAACTCGGACCGAAATACTAAAGGTGGGGGAGTATCCATTTTCATCAAGGATACACACACCTCCAGGTTAGTGGCACTGCATGAGGCAGCGGAAACCATCCATGTGCAACTAGCAGTAGGTAAAACTGCTTTTCAGTTTGTAGCCTACTACAGATCACCCACCTTGTCTCAGGACCCCCACTCTGCATTCCTGAGAACATTGGAGAATATGAAGGTCTCATCAAACACCATGATATTGGGGGATTTCAACTACCCAAACATTGACTGGGAAAACTACTCAAGTCCCAACTCTTTCGCCCAATGGTTCCTGGAGTTTATAAACTCAAATGTCATGGAACAACTGGTCACCACTCCCACAAGAGGGGACAGCATATTGGACTTGGTCATCACCAACATGGGGGCTCAATGTTCCACACCAGTAGTAAACCCTTCGTTGGTAAGATCAGACCATAAACTAATCACAATGGACATCCACATCCTGACCCCACCCCCAGCCAAGGAAACCACTGTGAAAAATATCTCAAAAGCAAACTTCACACTTCTCAAGACCAAGGTGGAATGTTTCAAAGCCCCCGGGCAAATGGAAAATGCTACCCAAACCGCAGAATCCTTTACAAATGCACTCTATGAGCACCTACAGGAATGCATGGATCGTGCCATCCCAAGTAAAACTAAGATTCACTCCTCCAAAAACAGGAGACCAGTCTGGTGGACCCTGGCCATAAATAAGCTATATGACAGAAGGAGGAAACTATTGCATGATAAGGCAAGATCCCAAAAAGCGAAGGCATCCCTGATCAGTACTAGAAAGAAACTTTGATCCCTCATAAAATCATCAAAGGCCAGCTTTGAAAGAAAAATTGCCAAAGACCCTAAAGATAATCAAAAGGCGTTCTTTATCTATGTCAAGAATCTGGGTGGCAGCTCTCAGATCTGCTCTGAGCTGGTTTAAAATGGCACAAAATACACTGAACCCACTGACATTGCCAATATCCTGGCGGACAGGTTCAGTGCAATCTTTACCCCCCCTTCCCCCCCAAAATGGGACAGTGTCTATCCCAGAAGAATGCAGTACCCCAGACATCACAGACACACAGGTGAAAGCAGCCCTCTCCAAGGTAAAAAAACACAGCATCAATGGGACAGGATGCTATCCCAGGCTGCATCTTACACGAGCTCCAAAATGAACTAAACCCTCACATAAATTCACTGTTTCAACTCAGCCTTACCACAGGTTATGTACCCAAAGAATGGAGTACAGCAACAGCGATCCCCCTCCACAAAGGTGGCGCCACAACAGATCCTGGGAACTATCGCCCTATAAGCCTGACTAGCCTGGTCTGCAAGGCTATGGAGCGCATCATCATGGATCTCATAAACAAAGACATTGGGAACCTCCAAACACTGGACCCTACCCAATTCGGCTTTTTTAAAGGCAGATCTTGCCTCTTAAACCTAGTTGACTTCTTCGAAATAGTAACCAAAGCCATAGATGAGGTAAAGGTAGTCCACACAGCCTACCTGGACCTCACAAAGGCCTTCGACACAATACCCCTCTTTGGCACCATAAATAAGCTTACCAGCTTAAATATTAACCCATATGTCACAAGATGGGTTGCAAACTGGCTCAGGGATGGAACTCACATGGTCAGAGTCACGGGTGCCATATCCGACTCTAAACGGGCTACAAGTGGTGTCCCACAGGGCTCAGTCCTGGGATCCCTCTTGTTAGGTATATACTCCTCTGAGGTACAGGCAAACACGGAAGGACTGTGGCTTACCAAGTTTGCAGATGATTGCAAACTGGGAGCCATAATCGACTCACTGGCTGACACAGGCATCCTCTAGATGGGCCTTACGGAGATGGATACCTGGTGTCAGAACCATGGCCTCAAGCTAAATGACAAAAAGTGCACAGTCATCCCATTTGGGAAAAACAAAGTGCCCACAAACTACCACATAGGAGGTAATCCACTAAGTACGGAAAAAGTAATTAGGGATCTGGGGACCCAAGTAGATAGTAACCTCTCCTTTGACAATCACATTGCCAAAGTGGTTAGAAAAACCTTCTATATAGCTCACCTAATCACAAAAGGGTTCACATCTAGATCAAGAGAGGTCATTGTGCCCCTCTGCTCATCGCTCATCAGACCCATAATTGAGTACAGTGCCCCATTTGGGATGTACCTTACCCGACACCTGCAACAGCTGGAGAGACCTCAAAAATACCTAACCGAGAGGATTGTGGGCCTCAAACAGATGCCCTATGCAGCTCGACTAAAGAAACTCCAGCTCTACTCAGTTGCTTACCGCCTACTCAGAGGCGATCTCTGCCTGACATACAAGGCCATGTCTAACCCTGAATAGTTAGACATGCTCCACCTCAAGAAAACCAAATCCGTTAGAGCTACATGCTCCAGGGATTTAAACCTTAGCACAACAATAAATAGGACATGCTAGAGGGATAGATTCATATCCCAAAGGCTTCCCTTGTTCTGGAATATGTTAGGCAGAGCCCCTCACTGACCCTCTTCAAGAGAAATCTTGATGAGTATTGTTATAAGCTGAATGTAGTGGATGGGAAATTGTAAATTTACTCCCAGGATCACTTCTATGGCCCTGCTGGACAGAGGCTCAGGAATCTAGTCTAAAAGGGAGATGAAAGCCAACACATTCTGGCTAGGCTTATAAATGCCCTAGGGCAGATAGCCTAGTACCTACCTATGAACCTATAAGAGCACAACTCCTACTCAATCCCCCCAAAAATCCTCCTCTTCTTTACCCCCAAAATCCACACCCTTAAAGCATCTTTCAAAATCTTTTTGGCAAATGACACTGAAATTGAATTAGTCCACAATACCAAACTATTAGGAGTTGTAACATATAATACTCTTAAATTTGATCTTCACATCCAAAGCAATATTAAGAAAACCCATCAAAAATAGGCATGCTATACAGAAGCAAACCTTTTCTGAGTGCACACAAGAAATTACTTTAGCCAAAATCCTACCTTCTTTCCTTCCTGGTCTATGGAGCACCAATTCTAACTAATTTACAATCCTCCATAAACAAACTTGAAAGCTGCTACAACAAAATTGCTATGTTTGCTACTAATTCATCCGCCTTTACCCATCACTGTAAAGCTCTGCAAGGCCATAGCTGGCTAGGACTCCACCTCTCCTACATTCAGCTTATAATGATACAAAAAATCATGCACAAACCTTTAGCCTGCCCAGCTCTTACTCCCTTTAATCATCACGTGTTTTCCAAGAACTCTTATGTCTGAAGGCAAGCAACTTCTCACCATAAATACACCAAATAAATCCCGTGGACAAAGCCTATACATGTACTCAGTAGCAAAAAAAAAAAATGGAATTCCTTACCTCTAACCATCAGAACTACTTCCAACCTACCCACCTTTAAATGCTCCCTAAAACAATACTTTACAAAATCTTAGACCTACTACTGTGCCAATGTTGGCTGAACTTACCTACTGTATTTCACTCACCCTCTTCAACCTAAATCACACTTCACAACCCTCTCCAACCACTCTTCTCCTTTCTTTTGTTTGCCCACTACCTTACCTTATTTACTTCATCTCTGCAGACCTTTCCTCTGCCTCTTTCTCTTTCCTCCCTGCTCACCTAAGATACCTGAAGACACCCTACCCTGCACTCTTCTTATAATCTCCTTTTCTCTCCATCCTTCTTCCTTCTATAATCATGATATGAACATTATCTCTCATACTAAGAAATCACTCAGTTTCTCTGTACTGTCTCTAATCATGTCATCTGTAATAGTCCTTTAAATATCTTATTAGAATTGCCTCAGGTCTCATTTATCGCATACTAATGTATGAAACAAATAATATGACTAATGAGTTTTTTCTCACATATTTTCTCCAACTCATGTTATTGTTTTTCACTGCACCCTACTTCGAAACATGGTTTGTGTTTTTCTCATTACATTTTTTTCACTTTTATGTTTTGCAGTATAACATGATACTTTGTGATTTTAAATATCTGTACTTGATGTTTTGTGGTGTCACATGATACTTTGTGATTTAAAATATCTGTACTTGATTTTTGAAATGTGATTGTGGAGCATTTCTCCCTGGGCCTCCACTGAAAGTGAACACTTTCTGGCCCATTTGGACTTTCAACAAATGTCAGATAAAAATAAATAAATAAATAAATTGCATTCTTCAAATGTATCTTGATACAAAGTGAACCTTACCTACTACAGACCACATCAAAATTATACATCCCCGTAAAATATCCAACATTTTCTTATCAACAAAGTAAGTTCCCAGCTGGGAAGTTTTAGGTAAGCTTGGATGGGCTTCAAGATGCCGTGGAATGGGTCTGTAACTGAGACCCAGGTGACTGAAGTTCATTTAGCCTGCCCAGCTCTGGAGGAACCAGACAGGGAAGATGATGAATGAAAGGGGATTGCCCATTTGCCTCTTCCAGTTGAGGGAGTGCAGTCACTTGAGCAGTTTCTCTGCTGCAGCCTGGGAAAATCCCTTCTTGTGCTTGAGAGAAGAAACAAGACTGCTTACTAATAGTGTCTTTTGCAGATGTGAGGGATGACTAGCTCATTTAGCCTATCACCTATTGTATATCCCCCTTCTGCTTTTTAGCTGAATGCTTAGAGGGCATTAGGACCATAAAAAAAGAAAAATATCATTGAATAACTATGGCTGCCTTAACAATGGCCTTCTCATCCTTTCAGCGGACTCTCACCTTTGGCATGGTGGGAATGAATGGATCTATTGGTCGAGAGAGGGCTGATGATCAGCAGATAGCAGGCGCAAAGAAAAGCAAAAAAATAAATAAATAATAGACAAGCTGGATGCATCTTATTAGAAGAGTTCGCGTTAATTATCTACTCATCCCCTTCATCCAGGTGTCTCTACTCTTCCATTTTATTACACAATTTCATACATTTGTCTGGATTCTTGTCCCTTAATCATCTTGCCTCTTAAATCTGCTTGAACATTTTAACTCCTATTTGTAAATGTAATTGCAGTGCTTCCTTCCCACTTCCATAAAAACTCTAAACATGCAGGCACACATGCTGACTTGTCCTAAAACAATGCGATGCAGAGAAATGCATCCTTGTGATCCTTGCCCCTCCTGCCTCTAAATCTTATTCTTTCAAAAGACTATCCACGTTTCAGCCCTTGTCCTTATATAGTGTGAATTCCTCTCATATATCCTTATGTATTGATAGTCTGCTTTATGCATGTCTGATTGAGTATCCCTGACAATTGTCTCTTTGTTATCACCTTCCCCAGTTACACGCCATGGGAGGGAATACCTCTCAGTAAAGCATTCAATTAAAACAATACTAAAATACCCGCGGTGGTGGTGCTGCTGTAGCGTTGTCGCCTCACAGTAAGACGCTGTCCGGTTCGATTCTCAGCTAGAGCGTCTTCTGCGTGGAGACATGCGTGAATGGGCATACCTTCGTTGAAGGTTGTGCATCAGGCCTGGCAAGCTGGTATGTAAAAATCAACTGCCAATCATTAGCGGACATGAGTTCCGCTGTGGCGACCCCTAACCGGGAAAAGCCAAAAGAAACAAACAAACTAGTATACCATAACATAGGTGCATTACTCCTGTATATTATTCAGCCTGGCAGTCTATAGTATGCCTCTGCCTATGCTTCTGTCTAACATTTAGTTAGGTGTACCCTTTGTAGTAACCGATAGGGAGCATGGCATGTATGATATTATTTTTAAGAATGCATTTCCAGAAGACATAATTATCAAGAAATTAAACTTTTAATTCAATGCAATGTTACTTTTATGATTCTGTCCTTTGAAACATATATGGTATGCTTGCATTATTTTATACCCTCATTCTTATATCCATATATCATAAATTACAAACGTTATACATTAAATATACAACAAGTGCTCATTCTTCAAGAGAGAACAGGGATCATCTTATTTTTGTATGGCCCAAAACATCTTTTGTGTTTAATATACAAGTCTAATTTCTCCAAAAGATCAAAACTTCTCTGCTTTCAACAAACCTTCCTGAAGACTGCAGCCCTAAATAAAATGTATGCCGTATAACATTCTGTAATGGACACCTTAAAGACTGCTGACTTCTTCAGTTATTTAAGAAGCCACTCATTATTTTTTAATATTAGTATTTTTCATTAAACGCTTTCACCTTTTCATTCACAGACAATTCATTTTAATATGATAAGCTATATCATGATAAACGGGGTAATCAAGGATGTTAACTGTAGAGGAATACATTAAAGCAGATCCTTTAACCAGATAACATTCATATAAGTTAAAACATTCCCTGTAACTGTCATAGTCATACAATGTCATAAAAACAACTAAAAATAGATGATATTTCTACCTGAGTAGGGCATTAATGATGTAGTCATAAAAACAGATTAATGATTACATAAGCTGCTTTAATGATAAAATGATTGAAAACAGGAACATAATCCTGTCATTTATACTTTTTGTACAATTTAGCCATATTATCAAAAATATCAAAATAGTTGTAGCTGATATCTTTGATCTAAAAAGTGTTATTACTAATTACTGTCATAGTGGCCTTATTTTAGTACACCCTTGATTAATAATGCAGTCCCTTATTAAGGTAAAAGACTAGCCAATACATTTATTTTATGCTTTGCTCTGCATAAGTAATACTTACCAAATGAGCCCTAACATATATCTGTAACTTCAAACTACATTTATGCATGATGAAACTTTCTTTTAATAAATAAAACTAGATAATATCCTTGTTCTACAAATTACCTTTTGCATGTAACAGAAAGTAAAACTGCCTCTAATTAAGCATCTGTTTTTGTAGGTTCATAGGTTGTTACTTGGCTAACGATTACTAGGGTCCTTAGAAGCCTAGTCATGTACCCTAAACTCATTTGGATCCCAAGTATCATGGTGGGGGGTTTAGGATAATACTCTTCCTATTGACAGCCTCACCCTGTAAGGGACATGGGGGAGGGGCAGACCAGGAGAATATTTACAATTTCCCATTTAGTTATCAATGTTTTGTTTGAATAGGGCCAGGGATGAACTCTTTCTCACCGATCCTGTCTTCTTCGGTGCTTCCTGTGAGCCAGCTGACAGTCCTTATTTACTAACTGTAAAATCTGCTCTTGGTTAATTGAAACAAAACATAAATGTCTTCGCAGATATTTTCACAGCTTTAGCTAGGTTGGAAAAAACAAGGTGACTGTCTGTGGTATAAGCTGTTGGGGGTGTGATAGGCACTGTAGACTTGGTGTTAATCAATCCTAGCATGCCAACAGTGAGATCACCAGTGATGAGAAACAGTTTCTTAGACATGAAAGATTTAATGTGTACCAATAAGCAGCACAAAGTATACCAAGAAGCAAGATAGTAGATCTTTGCTTAGGTCTTTTTTGTAAGCCTGGTTTGGGAGGGTGCTTGCTAAGGGATTGTCCAGGGTACCATTTATCCTAACTACAGCTCAGGATATTATCATATATTCAAAAACATTTTCAATGTTTTACCTCTATCCCAAAGAAATTAAAATGATGATCATTCTGCTCTAATCCCAAATAATTAAATAAAGCATGATTCTTCCATTCATAATCAAAATTAAGAAAAATCTATTCTTCCTATTGTATTATAAAATTCTTGACCAGCTAAAAACTTGGTTATATTCAACTGGACGTATAAGAGAATTTAAGTACCTTTTTCTGCACTTTTTTTTTAAAAAATACAGTATTTAAATTGATTTAAACTGTGTATGAAGGAGTGTTGAAGGAATTTTTATCTGAAGTTATTCTGCTCTTCAGTAACTTGAACTAAAGCTAGAGTTGGCTGAATTTTGTTATTTGCTAGTAATTACAGGTGTGGGGGTAGCCACATTCTTTGATTTCCTGTCCTTGCATATTTAAACTGGTGCATGTGAAATAATTCCTGCTTTAAAACTTCAGCTTGGCCAGCTAAAAACTTGGTTATATTCAACTGGACGTATAAGAGAATTTAAGTACCTTTTTCTGCACTTTTTTTTAAAAATACAGTATTTAAATTGATTTAAACTGTGTATGAAGGAGTGTTGAAGGAATTTTTATCTGAAGTTATTCTGCTCTTCAGTAACTTGAACTAAAGCTAGTGTTGGCTGAATTTTGTTATTTGCTAGTAATTACAGGTGTGGGGTAGCCACATTCTTTGATTTCCTGTCCTTGCATATTTAAACTGGTGCATGTGAAATAATTCCTGCTTTAAAACTTCAGCTTGGCCAGCTAAAAACTTGGTTATATTCAACTGGACGTATAAGAGAATTTAAGTACCTTTTTCTGCACTTTTTTTTAAAAAATACAGTATTTAAATTGATTTAAACTGTGTATGAAGGAGTGTTGAAGGAATTTTTATCTGAAGTTATTCTGCTCTTCAGTAACTTGAACTAAAGCTAGTGTTGGCTGAATTTTGTTATTTGCTAGTAATTACAGGTGTGGGGTAGCCACATTCTTTGATTTCCTGTCCTTGCATATTTAAACTGGTGCATGTGAAATAATTCCTGCTTTAAAACTTCAGCTTGGCCAGCTAAAAACTTGGTTATATTCAACTGGACGTATAAGAGAATTTAAGTACCTTTTTCTGCACTTTTTTTTTTAAAAATACAGTATTTAAATTGATTTAAACTGTGTATGAAGGAGTGTTGAAGGAATTTTTATCTGAAGTTATTCTGCTCTTCAGTAACTTGAACTAAAGCTAGTGTTGGCTGAATTTTGTTATTTGCTAGTAATTACAGGTGTGGGGTAGCCACATTCTTTGATTTCCTGTCCTTGCATATTTAAACTGGTGCATGTGAAATAATTCCTGCTTTAAAACTTCAGCTTGGCCAGCTAAAACTTGGTTATATTCAACTGGACGTATAAGAGAATTTAAGTACCTTTTTCTGCACTTTTTTTAAAAATACAGTATTTAAATTGATTTAAACTGTGTATGAAGGAGTGTTGAAGGAATTTTTATCTGAAGTTATTCTGCTCTTCAGTAACTTGAACTAAAGCTAGTGTTGGCTGAATTTTGTTATTTGCTAGTAATTACAGGTGTGGGGTAGCCACATTCTTTGATTTCCTGTCCTTGCATATTTAAACTGGTGCATGTGAAATAATTCCTGCTTTAAAACTTCAGCTTGGCCAGCTAAAAACTTGGTTATATTCAACTGGACGTATAAGAGAATTTAAGTACCTTTTTCTGCACTTTTTTTTAAAAATACAGTATTTAAATTGATTTAAACTGTGTATGAAGGAGTGTTGAAGGAATTTTTATCTGAAGTTATTCTGCTCTTCAGTAACTTGAACTAAAGCTAGTGTTGGCTGAATTTTGTTATTTGCTAGTAATTACAGGTGTGGGGGTAGCCACATTCTTTGATTTCCTGTCCTTGCATATTTAAACTGGTGCATGTGAAATAATTCCTGCTTTAAAACTTCAGCTTGGCCAGCTAAAAACTTGGTTATATTCAACTGGACGTATAAGAGAATTTAAGTACCTTTTTCTGCACTTTTTTTTAAAAATACAGTATTTAAATTGATTTAAACTGTGTATGAAGGAGTGTTGAAGGAATTTTTATCTGAAGTTATTCTGCTCTTCAGTAACTTGAACTAAAGCTAGTGTTGGCTGAATTTTGTTATTTGCTAGTAATTACAGGTGTGGGGGTAGCCACATTCTTTGATTTCCTGTCCTTGCATATTTAAACTGGTGCATGTGAAATAATTCCTGCTTTAAAACTTCAGCTTGGCCAGCTAAAAACTTGGTTATATTCAACTGGACGTATAAGAGAATTTAAGTACCTTTTTCTGCACTTTTTTTTAAAAATACAGTATTTAAATTGATTTAAACTGTGTATGAAGGAGTGTTGAAGGAATTTTTATCTGAAGTTATTCTGCTCTTCAGTAACTTGAACTAAAGCTAGTGTTGGCTGAATTTTGTTATTTGCTAGTAATTACAGGTGTGGGGGTAGCCACATTCTTTGATTTCCTGTCCTTGCATATTTAAACTGGTGCATGTGAAATAATTCCTGCTTTAAAACTTCAGCTTGGCCAGCTAAAAACTTGGTTATATTCAACTGGACGTATAAGAGAATTTAAGTACCTTTTTCTGCACTTTTTTTAAAAATACAGTATTTAAATTGATTTAAACTGTGTATGAAGGAGTGTTGAAGGAATTTTTATCTGAAGTTATTCTGCTCTTCAGTAACTTGAACTAAAGCTAGTGTTGGCTGAATTTTGTTATTTGCTAGTAATTACAGGTGTGGGGTAGCCACATTCTTTGATTTCCTGTCCTTGCATATTTAAACTGGTGCATGTGAAATAATTCCTGCTTTAAAACTTCAGCTTGGCCAGCTAAAAACTTGGTTATATTCAACTGGACGTATAAGAGAATTTAAGTACCTTTTTCTGCACTTTTTTAAAAATACAGTATTTAAATTGATTTAAACTGTGTATGAAGGAGTGTTGAAGGAATTTTTATCTGAAGTTATTCTGCTCTTCAGTAACTTGAACTAAAGCTAGTGTTGGCTGAATTTTGTTATTTGCTAGTAATTACAGGTGTGGGCTAGCCACATTCTTTGATTTCCTGTCCTTGCATATTTAAACTGGTGCATGTGAAATAATTCCTGCTTTAAAACTTCAGCTTGGCCAGCTAAAAACTTGGTTATATTCAACTGGACGTATAAGAGAATTTAAGTACCTTTTTCTGCACTTTTTTTTTAAAAATACAGTATTTAAATTGATTTAAACTGTGTATGAAGGAGTGTTGAAGGAATTTTTATCTGAAGTTATTCTGCTCTTCAGTAACTTGAACTAAAGCTAGTGTTGGCTGAATTTTGTTATTTGCTAGTAATTACAGGTGTGGGGGTAGCCACATTCTTTGATTTCCTGTCCTTGCATATTTAAACTGGTGCATGTGAAATAATTCCTGCTTTAAAACTTCAGCTTGGCCAGCTAAAAACTTGGTTATATTCAACTGGACGTATAAGAGAATTTAAGTACCTTTTTCTGCACTTTTTTTTAAAAATACAGTATTTAAATTGATTTAAACTGTGTATGAAGGAGTGTTGAAGGAATTTTTATCTGAAGTTATTCTGCTCTTCAGTAACTTGAACTAAAGCTAGTGTTGGCTGAATTTTGTTATTTGCTAGTAATTACAGGTGTGGGGTAGCCACATTCTTTGATTTCCTGTCCTTGCATATTTAAACTGGTGCATGTGAAATAATTCCTGCTTTAAAACTTCAGCTTGGCCAGCTAAAAACTTGGTTATATTCAACTGGACGTATAAGAGAATTTAAGTACCTTTTTCTGCACTTTTTTTTAAAAATACAGTATTTAAATTGATTTAAACTGTGTATGAAGGAGTGTTGAAGGAATTTTTATCTGAAGTTATTCTGCTCTTCAGTAACTTGAACTAAAGCTAGTGTTGGCTGAATTTTGTTATTTGCTAGTAATTACAGGTGTGGGGGTAGCCACATTCTTTGATTTCCTGTCCTTGCATATTTAAACTGGTGCATGTGAAATAATTCCTGCTTTAAAACTTCAGCTTGGCCAGCTAAAAACTTGGTTATATTCAACTGGATGTATAAGAGAATTTAAGTACCTTTTTCTGCACTTTTTTTTTAAAATACAGTATTTAAATTGATTTAAACTGTGTATGAAGGAGTGTTGAAGGAATTTTTATCTGAAGTTATTCTGCTCTTCAGTAACTTGAACTAAAGCTAGTGTTGGCTGAATTTTGTTATTTGCTAGTAATTACAGGTGTGGGGGTAGCCACATTCTTTGATTTCCTGTCCTTGCATATTTAAACTGGTGCATGTGAAATAATTCCTGCTTTAAAACTTCAGCTTGGCCAGCTAAAAACTTGGTTATATTCAACTGGACGTATAAGAGAATTTAAGTACCTTTTTCTGCACTTTTTTTTAAAAAATACAGTATTTAAATTGATTTAAACTGTGTATGAAGGAGTGTTGAAGGAATTTTTATCTGAAGTTATTCTGCTCTTCAGTAACTTGAACTAAAGCTAGAGTTGGCTGAATTTTGTTATTTGCTAGTAATTACAGGTGTGGGGGTAGCCACATTCTTTGATTTCCTGTCCTTGCATATTTAAACTGGTGCATGTGAAATAATTCCTGCTTTAAAACTTCAGCTTGGCCAGCTAAAAACTTGGTTATATTCAACTGGACGTATAAGAGAATTTAAGTACCTTTTTCTGCACTTTTTTTAAAAAATACAGTATTTAAATTGATTTAAACTGTGTATGAAGGAGTGTTGAAGGAATTTTTATCTGAAGTTATTCTGCTCTTCAGTTATTCCCAACCACCCGCCCTGTTTTTGTTTTGGTGTTAATCTTAGTGGCATTGAAACTGCCCGCCCCTCAGCCTGCCTCTGGGCCCATCTCATTTGCTCACTCAACTGAGTGCAGTGAGATCATATTCTGATTTCAGGCACTCCTACTGTGTACAAAGAGAGCATCTGGGAAATAGAAAAAAAAAAAAATTAAGCTTATTTCCTGCCTTTCTTGTTAAGTGGTACAGACTATTTGTAGGCTTCTGAGCCCCCCGAGCCCTTCTCTGTTTGAGGGAAGCCTTCTAGCTTGTTTATTTCTTATAACTAGCCAGTTTTCTAGTTTCAGCACTCAAATCTTTTTCTTTGATCTCAGCACTTGTTCAGGAAAAAAAAAAAAAAATTTCATCTGCTTTTACTGTACTTGTGTTTTTACCTACTTCTTTTTACTTTTGCATCATCTTAAAATACTCAATTGTATTTATTACTGCTTGGTGTAACTCATTCTAAGCCTTTTGGTTTAAACACTTGGGCTTCGGACCAGTTAGTTGTTTTGCACTGAGAGGGTTTGTGGTCTGCACTGTTGTGGCAGAACAGGTAACTTACATCCTTCTAGCTTGAGAACTGCTGATTGAGGGCTCAGTGTCTGTTATTCTAAAAGTGTATTAATTCTGGTTTAAGCACTTGGGCTTTCAAGCCAGTTATTTTACATTAAGAGGGTTCGTGGTCTGCACTCTTGTGGGAGGAGAGGCTGGACTCTGCCCTTCTGAGCTGGGAATTTCTGGTTAAAGGCTTATAGTGCATGCATATCTGAACTGTTCCTTACTGAAGTTGGTGCGCCTTGTTTGCTGTGGCATAGACTGGATTCGAGCCTGCTGGATCTAGCTTTGTTTGTGTAACTTGAGCACTAATCCAGACATTCTCTAAAGTATTCAATGGTATTTATTACTGCTTGGTTGTAACTTGATTAAAGTGTAGCTATCATTCAAGTCTTTTGGATTAAGCACTTGGGCTTCAGAACATTTGTTTTACATTAGGAAGGTTTGTGGCAAGCACTGTGGTGGCAGGACAGGTAGCTTTCATCCTTCTAAGTTGGGAACTGCTGATTGAGAGCCCAGTGTCCAAGTGTATTAGTTCTGGTTTAGGCACTTGGGCTTCAGGCCAGTTATTTTACATTAAGAAGGTTCGTGGTCTGCACTCTTGTGGGAGAAGAGGCTGGACTCTGCCCTTCTGAGCTGGGAACTTTCTGGTTAAAGGTTTATAGTGCCTGAATATTTGAACTGTATCTTACTGAAATTGGTTCACCTTGTTTGCTCTAGCATAGACTAGATCCAGGCCTACTGAATCTAGCTTTGTTTATATGCTTGTTGTTTGTTTGCTTGTTATTTCCCTGGAAGCTAATTCCACCTAATACGCAACTTCTCAGTGCTTCTGTGGATCACTAGTGATATCTGCATTGCTTACTGTACTTATTTACTTGTTTCACTTGAAAGAAAGTTACTGTTTGTCGTTTTTGCATTTAGTTACTTGTAACACATTGCACTCAAGTTACCTGGCACTTGCTCACTAAAGCAATTATATAAGTCAGCACTAAAAATTAAAAGCACTACACCCTCACTCCCCACTGGCCCTTGTTTTCAATTAAGGATTTCCCAATATTATTCTAGCATGTCCAAAGGTCAGTTGTCAATCTCCTCTCCGGTCCAGCTGGTGAATCTGGGAATCTTGAGGCAATGTTATAACTGCCTCATGTACACAGACAACCCTCTCCTCCTCCCACATAACACAAATACTTGCGAGAGATGCAGCTATTTAGCCAAACTGGAGGCTGAGCTCTCTCAACTCAGGACTGGCAAGACCAGACAGGAGGAGAAGGCAACTACACACACCACAAAACCAGCCTCACATAATGCTACCACTCCACTGAATCAAACACATAAACACACAAAGACATACTCGGAGGCTCTGAGTAAAATTTACCTAAACAGCAGAGGCCTCCAAAGCAGACACCCAAACAACTGCTACCTCAAGACACCCCACAAGCAACACATAAACCACAAAAGCAGTGTGCAAAGCAGTCACAGCCCTTAAGGCCAAATACAACACCAAACATACTTGTCATAGGTGACTCCATAGTCAGACACACTGACGTCCCACTCACCAGGCTGAACAAGGAGAGGGTCACAGTAAGCTGCCTATCGGGCGCTAGAATCCGCCACATAACACAAGCACTCGGGTCACTCCATGGCAAGTACAAATATGACACAGTCATTGTCCATGCTGGTGTGAACGACCTGAGGCGTACCTCCCTGGACTACATGAAAAGAGACATAGAGGAGCTCTCTGATTATGTAGCCCAGGCAGGTATGACCCTAACCCTGAGCAGTATCCTTCCTTCACCAAGAATGATGCCACAATATAGAGACAAGATGATCAGCTTTAACAATTGGCTTAATGTCTGGTGTCATTCAAAGGGGATCCAGTGTCTGTCTGCCTGGGATGACATGCTTGACAAGCCACGCTGCTTCGCAAGGGACGGCTTGCACCTGTCACCCCTGGGATTCCGGATATTGGCTAAGGCTCTTGCCACCCCATAGTGCCTTTTTAGGCAAGGCTCAAATTCTAAACCTACCACCCTAGAAAACAAAAATGGGAAGAAACTGAGGGTAATGCTGCTCAATGCCAGAAGTCTAAATCTCAAAATGCACGCACTCGAGGCCCTTCTCGGTATGGAGAACATCGATGTCTGTGCTGTAACTGAAACCTGGTTCAAGGCTCCTGAGAGCACCCCGGCACTATTAGGTTTTACCTCATATCATGCGTTCCGGCCCCAAAACCCGGACCACACCACAAAAGGAGGGGGTGTATCCATATTCATAAAGGATACTCACACCTCCAGGTTGGTGGTAACGCACGAAGCTTCGGAAACCATCCAGGTGCAACTAACCATAGGCAAAACTGCTCTACAAATTGTAGCATGCTACAGGCCACCCTCTCAAACTCAGGAACCCCACACAGCCTTCCTGAAGACACTGGAGGGTATAAATGTATCTCCAAACACCATCATATTGGGTGACTTCAACTACCCGAATATAGACTGGGAACATTACTCAAGCCCTAACTTTCTAGCCCAACGGTTCCTGGAGTTCATAAATTCAAATGCCATGGAACAGCTAGTCACTGTTCCCACGAGAGGAGAAAATATACTAGATCTCATTGTCACAAACATGGGGACAAAATGCTCCACACCGAAGTATATCCCTCATTGGTGAGATCTGATCATAAACTAATCTCACTGGAAATCCACATCCCGCCCCACCCCAAGCAAAAAGACCATAGTGAAGAACTTCTCTAAAGCAAACTTCACACTACTCAAGACTGGTGTGGTATCCTTCAAGGCCCCTGAGCCAGAGGAAACCACAACCCAAGCTGCGGAAGCCCTTACAAATGCCTTCTATGAACACCTCCAGGACTGCATGGATCAGGCAATCCCAAATAAAACCAAGACTCTTTCCACAAAGGGCAAGCGTCCAGTCTGGTGGACCCCAGCCATTAACAAACTTTACAATAAGAGGAGAAAGCTATTACATGATAGAACAAAATCCATAAAAGGGAAGTCAACCCTGAGCATTATTAGTAAAAAAATACGAGCACCCATAAAATCAACTAAGGCCAATTTTGAGAGAAAAATTGCCATGGATTCAAAGGACAATCATAAGGCCTTTTTCAGCTATGTTAGGAACCTGGGTGGAAACTCCCAGATATGCTCAGAATTAGTCCAAAATGATACAAAAATCACTGAACCCACAGACATTGCCAACATACTGGCAGACAGGTTCAGTGCAAACTTCACCCCGCTCTCCCCCCCCTAAAGGAGAGATAACTATCCCAGCCGAGTGTAGCCTCCCGGACATCTCAAATGCGCAGGTGAAAGCTGCTCTCTCTAAAGCTAAAAACAGCATCAATGGGACCGGATGGTGTCCCCGGCTGTGTGCTACACGAGCTAAATGAGGAATTAAACCCACACATAAGGCAGCTGTTTAATCTCAGCCTTACCACAGGATACGTGCCCAAGGAGTGGCGACGGCAACTGTGGTCCCACTCCACAAAGGCGGTGCCTCTACGGACCCTGGTAATTACCGCCCCATAAGCTTAACAAGTCTAGTCTGCAAAGCTATGGAGAGGATCATAATGGAGCTCATAAACAAAGATATAGAGGACTTGCAGACATTGGACCCGACCCAGTTTGGCTTTGTCAAGGGAAGATCATGCCTTTTGAACTTGGTTGACTTCTTGAAACAGTCACCAAGGCCATTGATGAGGAAAGGCAGTCCATACAGCCTACCTTGACCTTGCAAAGGCTTTCGACACAATACCCCACTCGGGTATTGTAGAAAAACTTACCAGCTTAAATGTAAACCCATATGTCACAAGATGGGTTGCAAACTGGCTTAAGGACAGAACCCACAGGGTTAGAGTTGCTGGCGCTGTGTCAGACTCCAAGCCGGTCACAAGTGGTGTCCCACAGGGCTCGGTCCTTGGCCCCTATTGTGCGGCATCTACTTCTCAGAAGTACAGGCCAACATGGGAGGACTTTGGCTGAGAAAGTAAGCAGACGACTGCAAACTGGGCGCCATAGTGGAAAGTGCATCGGACACGGATATCCTTCAGAAGGGACTCTCGGAAACAGATAGCTGGTGCCAGAGCCATGGCCTGAAGTTAAACGCCAAAAAATGTATAGTCATACCCTTCGGGAAAAACAAGGTAACCCCAAGCTACCATATAGGTGGCAATCCACTAAGCACAGAAGAGGTTATCAGGGACCTGGGGACCCAGGTTGACAGTGGCCTTTCTTTTGACACTCACATTGCTAAAGTGGTTAGAAAGACCTTCTACATTGCCCACCTGATCATGAAGGGATTCACATCCAGATCTAGTGAGGTCATAGTTCCCTATACTCTTCACTTATCAGACCAATGATCGAGTACAATGCCCCATTCGGGATGTATCTCACCCGACATCTGCAGCAATTGGAGAGACCCCAAAAGTTCCTCACCAAAAGGATAAAGGGACTCCAAAATCTGTCATATGCTGCCAGATTAAAGAAACTCCAGCTCTATTCAGTCGCATACCGTCTGCTCAGAGGTGACATGTGCCTGACATACAAGGCCATGTCCAACCCGGAATTAATGGACATGCTCCACCTCAAAAATCCAAATCCACCAAAACCACTAGAGCAAGCGACTTAAACCTTAGCACGGATATAAATAGGACGTGCTGGAGGGATAGATTTATCACTCAGAGACTCCCTATGCTGTGGAATAAAATCCCAGTCCATGTGAGGCAGAGCACCTCGCTGACTCTGTTCAAGAGAAATCTAGACCTGTGGATGGGAGATCGTAGGTTTACCCCAGGAATCATCTCTGTGTCACTGCTGGACAGAGGCACAACAAACTAATGGGCACAGTATTTTTTCATATAAGGGGTGGCGTAAGCCACAATAATTTGGGCTAGGCTTATAAATGCCTTAGGGCAGATAGCCTAGTATAAATCTATGAACCTATGAACCTAAATCCATTAGTTATCAGCCCTTTTCTACTATCATAAAATGTAAAACAATATGCAATGAAATAAAAATAACTACTGTAATTATGAAAAGAGCTACCCTGATCCACACAAAAGAAAACAAGGCACAAGTCTATCTCCTACATTGCAATAGTCTGAAATATAATTCTTTTGAATATCGGCCCATAGCAGTTATCTTGACATTCGTCATTAACTACAAATGTAGTACCCAGTTATGAGCTGCAGAAGAACAGCATGGTAAGCTGAAGCAGACTGACTTCTGTCTATCTCCTCGGGCAGGAACAGTGAATAAAAAAAGCTTCTTGTACTATAGGATCATGATTAACAAGGTCTCTTTCTGTTGAGATTGTAACAGGCAACTTAAAACTTTACTTTTGTTTCCTAAGAAGAAATGTATTTTGAAACATGATTGCTCAGTTCTAGGTTCAAAGCATATCTTTTTCACTAGATATAGTTAACTGTTTGTCCACTTTGTGTCTCTGTGTAAAAGCTGCATGGTCCATTTGTCCCTTTTGGATTGCTCTTGTTAAGTGGTGCACTTGGCCTGTAAGACTATGAACAGACTTTAAGAGGTGGAAGTTGTTTCCCATTGTTTTTGGGAGGGTACGTATCTGTCTGCTACAATATACTGCTATTGTTTGTATATACAAAAAATGCTAAACATTTTATTTAATTCCCATTTTATAATGTGAAATTGTTACAGCCCCCACAGAGTCATGAGTACCTGTATAACTGGGGTAACATTTTGTGACAGTTATTCAGTTGGGGGGTGCCACTAATTACCCCTAACTAGACTCTAGTATGGAGTTTGTACCTGCCATTAAAAAAAATCCTTTTTTGAAGTCGTAACACATATCTTTTTATTTCGTGTCTATATTAAGACACTTTTATGGCACAAGTATTGTTAGATGAAATGGAAAAGTGTTTGTCGTCTATTTTTAAAACATTTTAAGCTGTCACGGGATCTGTAATCTGTTTTTATACTATGCCCATTTCACATTTTTGGTCCAAATAGTAAATTATTACCACAGAGGAGCCAGCAAGCATTTCCGTCATCTTTGAACCAGTGTTATTTTTTTATATTGGGATTACTGGTCTGTTATATTGAATTGGTATTCTTTCTTTATTCATTGAACCAGTATCGTGTTTTATCTCAGGATTACTGCTCTGTTTGTTATATTGAACAGGTACTCTTTCTTTATTTTTGGTATTACTGTTATACTTCTCAGGTTTGAATCTTTAATTATTGAAATGAAATGTAACACAATCAATCATCATTGAAAATACAGTCAACCATCCTTGAAAATATAGTCTCCTTTATGCATATCTGACCATGTATCCCTGACAATTGTCAAGGATAGACATGATTTAAAACCCAGTATTGGAACATATACTTTTTAATACCTTGTTGCTAAAATGTTTAACAAATACTTGTGAGGAGCATAGTTGTGGTACAGTCCTATATATTACGGTGGAGGATTCAACCAAGAATCAATGTTGCTTAAATTTGACTGTGAAAAAGAGATTAGTTATTATAATGTGGGAGAACTTTTGACAGTTTCCTTTAATGGCAGCTTTAATCATTTGAGGAAATCTGAAGGTAACAAACTGAACTTAATTGTTTGGATAAGGGATTTTCTGAAAAGAATGAGCTGAAAGGTATTGACTACAGTCTGGTTATATCTGTTACATCAGACGATGATGTTCCTACATAATACGTTTTTGTTTCATTTTAATAATGTGGAGGAACCTAGCCATAAATGTCAGAATGCCTAGGGTGGTTACACAAAATATATTTACTGCTCAGTCTGTTGACACTATAAGACTCAATTAGCCTTATTCTGTAATCCTAATCCCACCCACAGTTACCTCCATACCATCATGCACCCACTTCAAAACTTTATTAAAAGCGCACCTAAAAACACGCTGGCTATGCCATGCAACTCCCACTCTAATATTGCCCACCCCATCCAACCACTACCTTTCTTTCCACTCCACTAGCTACCTTGATTATAGCAAGCTCAGATGCTCATAAACCTAGTACTTATACAGCAGAAACTTCTTATTGTAACATTTGTTAATGTCTGTTATGTACTTCACAGATAAAGATTCTAGTTGTCTACTAATGTACTATGTTCTTCATCTATAAATATGTTGTAAGTAATTGCTATGTTAAATTGTTAATCACTATGTAATCCAATGTAACTGCTGTCTGTTTATTTTAACTGTGGAGCTTTTCTCCCCGGGCCTCTGCTGAAAATGGACCTACGTCTAGTCGGACACTCCCGGTCAACAAATGTAAACAAATAAATAAATAAAATAAAAGGTTGATACCTGGAACAGCTGGGAAGCTGGCATTATCTAGCACTGAATATGTCAGCACGTTATAACAAATCTCAAGAAGTTGTAACTACATTATTGAGAAAAGGTAATTGGCAGTGGTTGATGCTATTATACTGTTTCCAAAAATTATCAGGTTCATAAAGAAGAAGGAAACAAAGGATTACTTTTCCTTCCAGAAGAAAGATAACAAAATTGGCAGGAAGCATCCTAAGGGTCTGCTTAATTCAAAAATCAATGGACCTGCCATCAACAAGGAAAAGTAATGTTGGACTGAATGATATTTGTTAAAAAAAAACATAAATCTATAATGTATGAAAATGAAAAAAAATGTTTGCTATGGTTTGTTTTCTTTACTGTTATTGTATGTGTACCTGCGTAAGTTTCTGCAATGTAAGAATTTTATGAAGGTGTTTTAAAATATTTGGATTATCCAACACTCAGCTGTCAAAGGATGTCTCACAAGCTCTGAGTCCTTCATATCTCTTATGGCTAAGGATTCATATAACAAACATTTGTAGCAATATACTCCTTCACATTTATATAATCTCCCATTGTTGTTAGCTAGACCATAAACATCCCTTTAATTACCATGCCGTTCTTTCTTTCTGTATAAGATTTAGATTAAGTTGTCACTGATCAGGTACAGAATATCTATATCCAGTCTGAAAACACTTGCTTTCCTTTCCCCTGTGCCATAGTATAAGTATTAATATCTAAGATGGATGTGACAACTGAAAAATTACAGTCATTTTAGACTGCAGTGAATGATATTTCTAATTTGAAAAGCAGTTAAGGATTCAGGGACCAGTGAACAGTTAAAATAAAAGAAAAAAAGTAAGGTAAATGAAACATAGCCCGAAGCTCTAGAATTTGCACAAAGCAAATTAAACAGAAAGGTTAAATCACTCTAAGAAGAGCACAGACTAATTCTGGAAAGAAGATGTGATTTATAGGTAGTGAATCCCACAGATAGGTATGATTTTGTATTTTGTTTTCCATTTTTGGGGGTGGAGGTAATACAGACTGGACAACAGGTAGTGCTCTACCTTGAAGGATGGTGACACCTTCCAACAATTAATTCCTCATCATTACGGGCAGCTGCAAATGCTTCTGAAGAATATGTTTTTTTCTTATTAAGTCAAGCTGCTTTGCTAGCTAACTCAAGGGAAGAGAGAGAGAGAGAGAGAGAGAGATAGCTAGAAAAGAGATTTCTTCAAGCTAGTATAAGGATTTATTTTTTACTTTGGCTATTAAGAATAAAGTATGGGATACATATATTAACCCCCCCCCTAGACTTGTGGTTGTGCAGCAGCAGATAAACATTTTATAAGGACCTCCTTAATAAAGTAAGGAGGAGCAGGAAACAGATTAAGTACAGTGGCTATAAAAAGTGTACACACCCCTGTTAAAATGCCAGGTTTTTGTGATATAAAAAAATGAGACTACAATAAATCATTTCAAAACTTTTCCCACCTTTAATGTGACCTATAACCTGTACAATTCAATTGAAAAGTAAACAAAACTGTTAGGGGAAAAATATAAAAAATAAAAAACGTACAATACGCTGGTTGCATAAGTATGCACACCCTTAAACTAATACTTTGTTGTGTGTGCACTCCCTTAAACTAATACTTTGTTGTGTGTGCACACCCTTAAACTAATACTTTGTTGAAGCACCTTTTGATTTAATTGCAGCATTCATTCTTCATGGGTAGGAGTCTATCAGCATGGCACATTTTGACTTGGCAATATTTGCCCACTCTTCCTTGCAAAATTGCTCCAAATCTGTCAGATTGCGAGGGCATCTCTTGTGCACAGCCCTCTTCAGGTCACCCCATAGATTTTCTATTGGATTTAGGTCTGGGTTCTGGCTGGGCCATTCCAAAACTTTAATTTTTTTCTGGAGAAGCCATTATTTTGTTGATTTGGATGTATACTTGGGGTCATTGTCATGTTGAAAGGTGAAATTCCTCTTCGTCTTCAGCTTTCTAGCAGATGCCTGAAGGTTTGGGGCCAAAAGTGACTGGTATTTGGAACTGTTTATAATTCCCTCCACCTTGGCTAAAGCCCCAGTTCCAGCTGAAGAAAAGCAACCCCAAAGCATGATACTGCCACCACCATGCTTCACCGTGGGGGTGGTATTCTTTTGGTGATGGGAAGTGTTGTTTTTGTGCCAAATTTACCTTTTGGAATTGTGGCCAAAAAGTTCAACCTGGTCTCATCAGACCATAACACATTTTCCACATGCTTTTGGGAGACATGATGTATTGTTGTACAAATTTTAGCCAGGCCTGGAGGTTTTTCTGTGTAAGAAAAAGCTTCCCTCTTGCAACCCTACCCAACTATCCAGACATATGGTGAATATGGGAGATTGTTGTCATATCAAGTACACAACCAGTACTTGCCAGAAATTCCTGGAGCTCCTTCAGTGTGTGCTGTAGATCTCTTGGCAGCCTCCCTCATCAGTTTTCATCTTGTCTTTTCATCAATTTTGGAGGGATGTCCAGTTCTTTGCAACATCACTACTGTCTCATATTTTCTCCACTTTTTGATGACTGTCTTTACTGTGTTCCATGCTATATCCAATGCTGTGGACATTTATTTGTACCCTTCTCCTGACTGATACCTTTCAACAATGAGATCCCTTTGATGCTTTGTAAGCTCTCTGAACTATGGCTTTTGCAATAGCAGGCAAATGAATAAATGTCAGGAAAATCCTATTAGGAAAGCTGAACTTTATTTGGGGTTAATCAGAGTCTCTTTAATTGATGGCAGGTGTGTACCCAAGAAGACTGAATGCTGTAATTAAATCAAAAGGTGCTTCAACAAAGTATCAGTTTAAGGGTGTGCACACCCAACAAAGTATTAGTTTAAGGGTGTGCACACTTATGCAACCAGCATATTGTACGTTTTTTATTTTTTTATATTTTTTTCCCTAACATATTTGTTTGTTTTTCAATTGAATTGTACAGGTTATAGGTCACATTAAAGGTGGGAAAGGTTTTGAAATGATTTATTGTGGTCTCATTTTTTATATCACAAAAACCTGGCATTTTAACAGGGGTGTGTAAACGTTTTTATATCCACTGTATATTAGGCATTAGTTATGGCTCATGCAAATTAAATCATTGTTTTATTTCCAATCAGCCTATTATGAGGGGGATAAGAAATGAAACAAGGATTTAATTTGTTTATGCAAATATTTACACTAGATTCTCTTATCTTTCAGAGGAAAATGTGTAGGGGGCTATAATTCTACTGCTGTCAGAAAAGGCTAAAGTAATTAAATGAAGGATAGGCTTAATGGTGAGAATTTTATATTACCTATGGCTGTAATAAAGACGTGGTTAATAACATCTTCTTATATTTCATTTTCTCACTATAAGGATTTTATAAATGGCAGATATGACACTTTTGATGCCTTCCCTTCTGAAAATATAATTAGTATTAGATCCTAGGTAGGATAAGTCAATGACAGAATTCCTCCTATGTAGCAACTTCATGCCAGATAAAAAATAATATGCATACATATATATATATATATATATCTAAAACTGAGACAGAAGTGACTACCATGGCAGATATCACAAACATAAAATCCTTTAATAAAGTTCACCAATAAAACCATACAAACCAAGCATAAGATGAGCGCTTTCAGACTTAAACTAAGTCCTTCATCAGATCTACCATTTTCAAACCTCATAACATTTTTATAGCAAGATGAACCAATAAAACGTTTATTCTAATATCACTTAAAAATTGACAAATATTGAATCGGCATTATGAATCACATTTCCTATATTCATGGAAGTAGTATAAATATATATAAACATAAATCACAAAAAAAAGCAATTAAAACAATTTAAAAAAAGTAACAATAAAAATTCAGTCAACATCGAAAATGATCCATTCATTGGTTTTGACAAGCCTTCCATTAAACCCAACCAAATGATTCAGCCAGCGATGCCATCCAATCAGTAAAGGTCCAATCAGATTACAACGGAAATAATGTAAACATCCACTCATTTGTTTAGACAAACCTTCCATCTGCACCAATTGAATGATTTAACCAAAAATACTATCCAGCCAGTCATTATCCAATCGGCTTACAGCAGCATAACACTGCTACCAATTAAATAAAATCATTGACTCATAATACTCATTCATGGACTATCTGATCCAATTCCAGCAGCATAACATAGCTGTCAGTCAAATAATATAGTTGGCTCATAATATTCAATCAAAGGAAATATTGTTAATCAAAGAAGATATTATACATTGTATTCATCACTGTTGACACAAAAGGACTGTCATACACACCTAAGGCATAGTGCCTAAAGACAGCAGCCCAACTCGTTCTGCATATTACATATTGAAGCATGTCACACAATGAAAGAGATGTCAGGTATAGACCAGAAAATGAGAGATCTGTCAATCTTTATCAGCATATAACTGAGTATTACTTCACACTCAAAGAATCATTACCAAAAATAAACATACAAATTGATGGAACATGAAGTAATATAATGCTATCCTCAACAAAGCACATATTCCAGGTCATCCAGTCAAAATGATGCAAATGGTATAAGTGCCCAGTCATAAACTGAAGCACCCTACCAATCAAATAGTTAATTGCAAATTGTCGCCCAATCATTAACTGTCCAATCAACTTTCAGCAGCTTAACATGAATGCCAATCAATTGATGCTGTTTACTCATAGAATCCAATCAAAGTGAAATGTAGTCTCCAAACAGGCTTCGTGTCTAATGACTGGAGTACAGCAACAGTCATCCCTCTGCACAAAGTTGGGCCATCTACAGACCCTAGAAACTAGGGTCTATATTAGATCAATGAACGCTTAAACAAGTGAAAACTGATTGATCTACCTTATTTTAGCGAAAGTTAAAAATATCGAAGCAACAGAAACTCAAATTTTTTCCTAGGGAAAGAATTTGGTTGTTCGTTTCTGTTGCTTTGGTATTTTCAGTGCTGTGGTGGAAAGTTACGGGTCGGATTCAGGTAAGTGTGAAATTGTGTGGATGTGAGTGTTAGGGTGGGTTAGGTGAGTTAGGGTTAGGGCTCAGGTTAGGTATGTGTGCGATTGTGTGGACATGAGGGTTAGGGCGGGTTTAGGTGAGTTAGAGTTAGGAAGCGGGTGAGGTGAGTGCACAATAGTGAAGGACCTTAGGGTTAGGGTTTGGGTTAAGGTAAGTGGATAGTTAGTGGTGTGTGCATAGTTTAGTGTAGGGTTAGGTGTCAGATTTTTGGTGTATGTGTGTGGATTTCTGTTTGTTTGGTGTGCTTGTGTTGTGTATATGTGTTTTGGATCAGCGATTTTTTTTTTCCCTAGGAAAAAAAATCACTGATCTGACAATTCGAGATTGTAAGCTTTCATTTACATAAGGAAGATCAATCAGCATTTGCTTTTTTAAGCATTTGCTGATCTAATATAGACCCAGAAACTAGAGACCCATAAGTCTCATTAGTCTCATATGCAAAGCCATGGAAAGAATTATCATGGAAATGATCAATAATGACATACGAAACTTCCAGACAGTGGACCCAATAAAATTAGGTTTTGTCAAGGGCAAGTCATGCAACTCAACCTGATGGACTTCTTTGAGAAGGTTACTGAAGCAATGGATGTGGGCAAAACAGTTCACACTGCCTACCTTGACCTGGCCAAGGCATTTAACACAATACCCCTCTCAGGCATTGTTGACAAACTCACAAGATTAGGTAATAAACCCTTATGTCAGCCAGTGGATGGCCTGCTGGCTCACAGACAGGACCTAAGAAGTTAGAATTGCGGTGTCCACCTCTACAAAGAGACCAGTCACAAGCAGAGTCCATCAGGGATCGGTTTGGGGACCGCTCTTTTTTGGCATTTACTTCTGTGAAGTCAAGGCTAATGTCAATGGCCTCTGGCTGAATACATTTGCAGATGAGTGCAAATTAGGAGCAATCACAGAATCCCCCACTGACATAAATGTTATCCACAAAGGGCTGACACAGACAAATAACTGGTGTCAGAGCCATGGACTAAAACTAAATGCCAAGAAATGCATAATAGTATCCTTTGTGAAGTCATCCACCCCTGGTAATTATCATAATAACAACACACCCCTAACAGCTAACCCACTAGACAGAGACTCGGGGACACACATAGAAAATAATCTGTCCTTTGACCATTATGTGTCTGCAGTAGTGAGACATTGTTTTATGCTGTGCAACATCTAAGAAAATGTATGGCATCTAGGTCCAAGGACATCATTGTTCCACTGTATTCAGTACCTAACCAGGCACATCCAACAACTGGAACTTCCACAGAGGTTCCTCAGTAGCATAATACAGTGTATAAATAGGATGTTCTGTGGGGACTGCCTCAAGACCCTATCCCTGTATTCTGTCTCCTATAGAATGTTGAGTGGAGATCTATGCTTGGCATACAAGGAATTGTCAGATCACATCCTGACAGACCTCCTGTATATCTGCAAAACAAACATCACCAGAATTACCCATTCTAAAGACTTGCACCTTGCCTGTGATATAAATAGGACCTGTTGGAGAGATAGGTATAAATGGCAGAGACTACTCCTGCTCTGGAACAAGCTCCTCATCCATTGAAGCAGAGTTCCTCCCTAACCCAATTCAACTATAACTTGGAAAACTGGATGGGGAACAGCAAATTCATCCTGGTTTATCACCTGTCTCTAATAGACACAGGAAGCCTATAAACGGTTCATCTCCGAAGCTCCTGCTTGTAAATTATTCAGCCCCTGCTTACACATATCAAGGGTACCAGAACTTGTCAGAGATTTGGGATGCAACTGTAGGCTTAAAAGGGCTCTTGTGGTTGTTAGCCTAGTATACACATATGAACCTATGAATATATACTGTTAGTTCACTATGATCTAAAAATGTAACATACTAAACACTATACTCATCATAATGTTTTTTGCAATGGGGACTTTTTGGTCAATTAAGTATTAAATAATTAATAAAAAATCATAAGTAAAGATGATAAAGCATGGAACCATATTATGTCTTATGTCCACTGAACTTATAAAGACAACATATCACCATTATCAGGATCTTTACAAATACACTGAAGAAGGATTAGATTCCTGACTGCAGATTCTTGATTTGAATGCATGTATAATGGAATTTTCTGATTACACTATTTATGAAGTAGAAAGGGAATTAAGGAAATTTGGTTTAAAGCTTCGGAGAGCACCCTAGCAGTGCAAGACTTCAGTGCCTTCTATACATTTAGACCAGCTACTACACAGGCATGGACAAAAGATGGAAGTGTCTTGATTTACATCAAAAATAAATATACTTCCTGGCTGGTCAAAGAAGATTATATACTAGAAGTTTCCCACATTCAAATCAACATAGATAAAATCCCACACCACTTCCTTGCATGCTCTAGGTCTCTCTGTATGACCCAGGAAATATATAACATGTATTTAAGCTTACTGGAGAAACTCACTATTCAACCCAATGTCATATTCATGGGTGAGTTTAATTACCCAGCTATTAGTTGGGAATTATATATGGCACCAAACGTGCATGCGCAGAGAAGGCACAAACATACTGGATCTGGTCCACATTAATATGGGAAAATGCTACACCTCCCAGTGCAATGTTCTGTCTGTTCAGGTCAGATCACAAAATGGGCTCATCTGAAGTAAAAATAAAACCTAGAACCCAACTAACATTGGAATGTACAGGAACTACTCTAAAGCAAACTTCCTACAATTAAGTGATAACTAGACAAAATGTCAAGCTCCCCTAAACCCTGAAAACACTGCTGCCTATGCAGAACTGTTCACAGAAACCCTATACCTACCAGGAATAAGTACAGAATTAACTCAAGGTAAGCCACCCTGGTGGAATCAAAAACATTAGGCTGTATACAGAAGGAATAAAATCACGGCAAACATTAATTGGTGTTGCACAAAGCAGAAAAAAAGCATTCTCATCAAACTACACAAACATCACAATTCGGAGGGCAAATACCAAAGTTAAATTTGAGAAAAATCTGGCCTCCCAGGCCAAGGACAACCACAAAACATTCTATAGCAATGTCTCCCACCTCAAAGGCACTACAAAATTGTTTGCAGAGCTCTTTGTTAATGACGCCACCTACTCTGAGCCAGAAGATACAACAAACCTAATGGCAGGCAAATTCATATCTAACTTCACCTCCCTCTAGCTTCCCCACAGGAAATACCATCAAATATATCCCCCTCAAGTATCACTAGGGAGCAGGTCCTTAATACTGTCACTTAGGCCAAGAATGCTGCATCGATGGGGTCTGACAATATCCTAGGCTGCTTTCTAAATAGCATGAAACATGACATATCAGGCTCTGTGGTATCAGTATTTAACCATAGCCTCCAAACTGACTTCTTGCTTTACAAATGGAAAACTGCAACTGTCATCTTTCTGCACAAAGGCATACCATCCACAGACCCTGGAAATTACAGACCCATAAGTATTACTAGTCTCATATGAAAGCCATGATAATAATTATGCAGATGATCAGTAATGGCATTGGAAACTGCCAGACAATGGGCCCAATCCAGTTTGGTTTTGCCAAGGACAAGTTATGCCTACTCAACCTGGTGGACTTCTTTTAGAAGCTCACCAAACCAATGAATGAGGCAGAATGGTTTACACTGCCTACCTTGACCTGGCCAAAGCATTTGACACAATTCCCCTCTCTGGATTGTTGTTAAAGTCAAGATGTTAGGTATAAACTCTTATATGAGCTGGTGTATAGGCAGCTGGCTCAAAAATAAGAAACAGGAAGTTAGAATTGGGGAGTCCATCTCTACAAAAAGGCTAATTACCAGCAGAGCCCTTCAGGGATTAGTCCTGGGACCACATATTTTTGGCATCTTCTCCTCTGAAATCAAGGCCAATGGTAAGGTCCTCAGGTTGATCAAATTTGCAGACTATATCTAATGTTCTCCAGGAAGGGCTGACACAAACAAATTACTGGTTTGAGAAGCATGGATTAAAACAAAATGCCAAGAAATGCATAATAGTATTCTTTAGGAAGTTGTCCACCCATAGTAGCTACCATACTGACAACAGACCCCTAAGAGTCGACCCAGTAGTCAGGGATTTGGTGACACACACAGACAGCAATCTAACCTTTGACCATCATGTGTCTCATATTTTAGGACAGCTTCTCATAACATTTTTGATGTTCTGGCAAATCTCCAAGGATTGAAGTCACTAAATATTGATATGCATTTGAGTTTCAGACCATGTCTATCAGAAAATGTATACTAATACAAAGCCCTTAAGTCTATCAACTTTCAAAGTTTATAAGACCAATATTTAAACATTGTCTCTATTTTTGGTCCTTTAACCCCAATTATTTTAGGCTTTGTACAGATTTACTGCACTAAGAGATTGAGAGGTATGAAACGATGCATTCAGAGGAAATAGCTGAATTGTATTTGCTTTCCTCTAATGCCCCCTCAAGAATGCAAGGGAGATGGGTGGAGGATTCAATATATTTGTACAGTATGGAGATCTTTATACAGGGTCTAGATTAGATGAATGAAAGTTCATCTTAGCGAACGCTCACATGAATGAATATTGCAGTACTCCAAACCGCAATTGTGAGATCGCGGTACAGTGAAGATGGGAATATTTGCACTTTCCTCACTGTAGTGCGATCTCAGAGTTGGAATATATATTTGGGGGGGGGGGGGACACAGCCCTCCACAATTGCAGTTTTGAGTACTTGGATATTCGCTCATGTGAGCGTTCGCCAAGATGAACTTTTGTTCATCTAATATAGACCCTTTATACATGCAGTTATGAAAATGATCAACTATAGAACTGTGGCTTTTGCAAATATGATCTTGTATTTTGTATTTCCGTTTAGAAGAAAAATAATCTTAAACCATGAAGTATGACCTTTGAGTAATTGTAATCTATACACACAAGTCAACCAGTCACAGTGATTTATTTTTATAGTACATGTAGCTACCACAACACTTTTTCTTTTTTATACCATGTCACACATTGAAACAAAACAACTGTATTTTTCCCAGATTTACTTTAATTTAGAGTTAACATCAAATGAATCACTTTCCCAACACCAAAGGAATTATTTGCAAAAGCTATTCATTGTATTATCTTCAAGTTTAATAAAACACAGATTCTTTTTCTCCTAAGACTCCATCCACCCATGCCTTTGAGTCACATGTAACTCCTATAGTGTCCTCATGAACAGGCAACAGCATTCAGAATGTTTACATGGCAAGTAGGGAAAGGTAGCAGGTTGCCAGGCCTTCCTTCTGTATCACAAACACTACACATATGCGCGCGCATATATACACACACACACACACACACACACACACACACACACACACACACACACACACACACACACACACACACACACATGTGCATGCCTGTGAAATATTTACAGCTGCTAGTCCACGTACTGCAAGTGTTAGGGATGTGGATGAAAACCACAATATCTGGATAGCATCTCTGCAAACACAGGGAAGACATGTAGAGTCAGTGCAAAAGGCACCCCAGCTGAGAAACAAATTGTAGAACCTCTTGTTGTGAAGTGACAGTGCTACTCAACGTGCCACACTGCAAATTTTCCTTGGGGTTTGCCCTCCATTTACTCTCTATAGAAACTATATTTCCACAAATTCCATCTGTCCAATTCTGTCTCTCTCTGTCTCTGCTGTTTTATCTTGAGCTTTGCCAGCCTGTTATTTAAGTGCCATCGTGGTGACTTGTTGATTGTGCAAGAAATTAGTATTGTCAGCTTCAGCATTTACTAAATACTGTACATATCGGGGCAAAAGTCCATTTAAATGCTTAAAATTAGGCCTAACTGTTAACACTTTTGCTCGAATAAACACTTCTAGCTCGATCTACTGACTATTTTTTTTCTAGCTTCATGTTTTCATCACTATTTTCCATCAGTAGATATCTTCGTGCCATGACCCTGATTTAATTCACAAAAATATATATATATATATATCTATATAAAATCACGTTTTAAACTGTGGCATTGAATGTGAACAAAAAAGACAATCCTACTTTGTCATGTATGATGTGTTGTGAATCTGAAATAATCTGGTGGTCATTTTGGCCACCTAGGAGTACAATACTTCATTAATGATGGAAAATGACCAAAGTACATTTAAGCAATAACCCACGCCTGCGTGTGGGTAATGCTGGATTTATCCACAGTTGGCGTGGTTTGGTCACAAGGGCAAAGCCCCAGTTGCCAAACAAAGACAACTGTGGGTAAATCCAGCATTACCCACACCCAGGCATGGGTTATTGCTGTTATACAATGACATTATTTAAGAAAAAAATACTTACTTTTCTTAAATAATGGCATCGTATAATGCCTCCGTGCTGCCCTCCCGCAGCTGTCCGGTATTCTGTGGCAGTTCTGATGTACTGCGCATGCGTATACATCAGAGCTGTGGGCAAAAGCAATGGAGAAAGCAAGATCTCCATTGCTTTTTACAAACTGTCTCGCTATGTTAAAGGAGTTTAACATAGTGAGACAGCTTAAAAAAAGCAACGGAGACTCTATGGTGCTTTTTTTAAAGCTGTCTCTCTATGTTAAACCCATTTAATATAGCGAGACAGTTTTGAAAAAAGCAACAGAGAAATCAAGATTTCGTTGCTTTTTAAAGTGTCTCGCTATGTTAAATGGGTTTAACATAGTGAGACAGCTTTAAGAAAAGCAACGGAGATGCTCCGTTGTTTTTTTTTTAAAGCTGTCTCGCTATGTTAAACTCGTTTAACATAGCGAGACAGGTTGTAAAAAGCAACGGAGATTTTGCATTCTCCATTGCTGTAAAAAAAAAAAAAAAAAAGAGTTATACTAATGGAAAAAATCCGGGCGACCGGACCTTTTTCCATTACTATAACTCTGATTTACAATGTGCATGCTGACCAATCAGCATGCACATTTTGGAATATTCATGGGGGGGGGGTCGTTGTATAATTGTTAATATAAATGTTATCTGTATTTTGCATATGAATTTCTTTGACTTTCTTGCTGACACACATTTGCCTGTTCCATTGGGCTCCCTACTATAATTCTGGGACTCATAAGTACAAGCCCATGAATTATCAAAAAAGCATGAAAATGCAGGAGAACAGCAAATGTCAAACATTGCTGCTGTATTTTAAAGTTGTTTTTTGCAGGGCCAAGCCCTTTTGTACTTCTCTCGATATGAGAGGAAAGCCCTCCATGCCTCCAAACTTATATGTACCAACTGTGAAATCACCCTACCTCAAAGAAAAGGGAAACTCTGAGATGCAGCAATATTGGACTTGGCATATTACATCTGCATTGTCATTCATTCAGCCTTGCTATTTTGGGACTGGCAGTAGTGAGTCTTGGAATATCAAATGATAACTGTTTCATTGAATTAGTGCTTCCTATATATTCATATGTGCATACTCATTTCTATGTTAAATTATATTGATATTGCTAATTTTGTTAGTAAATTTTATATACCTGGAGTTTCCCCTTAGGTATTAATTTTTTTTCTGTGTGTTTCTCTATTCATTTATTTGGTACTTATGGTGGCTTAATTTCTCTGAGGAATGTCTATTTGTACATGCTATGGAAAAAAACTTCAAAAATAGAAACACAGAAACAAAGAATACACATTAAAACACACTGAAACCCATTTTGATACAAAAGAAAATTATCTACAAGAATAAAAGTATCTTAATCCAATAAACAAGGCCAGAAATACAGCAATATGTGCTATCACATTGTGAAGAAATGACCTATTAATTATGATAGTAATTATGGGGTTAAAAATTAAAACTGGAATACCTGGAGAGTACCTATGTAGATGCGGGGGGGGGGGGACATGTCAGTTCTGCACAGAAGGCACCCCATCTTTAGAAATAAACAAGAGAACCTCTTGCGGTGAGGTGGCAATGTTAGTCAATGCAGTACACAAAATATATCTGTTTAACTTTGTTAGTACAGTATTGAGAGTGTTGTTTTAGCTTGGATTGATAAAACATTTGAAGGAGGCCTCCCAGTTAGATGTTCATTTCAAGTGCTCTAAATGAAGGATTCTGGAAATTGTTTTTTTTATGAAAGGCAAAAGGGAGTTAAAGACTACAACACAAATTTAGAAAAAAAAAATCTGACAAAATAAATGGACTATTTTTTTTAAGAGTGAATGATCTTGAACCCTTGGAATATAAAAGATAAAAAGACACAGGTACTGAACTTTTGTTATTTGGGACTGGCAGTTAACCTATAGGGCTTGATAGTATTGGGATGGATTCTTTTTTATGTGTAGTCACAGCTGTAATATTTATTTGGTCTGGTGGACTTGTTTGAGAAGGTCACCAAAGCAATGGATGAGGGCAAAATGGTTCACACTGCCTATCTTTATCTGGCTAAGGCATTTGATACAATATCCCACTGTAGGATTGTTGACAAACTCAAGAGGTTAGGTACAAACCCATATGCCACCTGGTGGATAGCCAACTGGCTCACAGACAGGACCCAGGAAGTTAGAAATGGGGAGTCTAACTCTAGAAAGAGGCCAGTCACAAGTGGACCCTCTCTGGGATTGGTACTTGGACCGCTCTTTTTTGGCATTTACTTCTCTGAAGTCAAGACCAATGACAGTGGTCTCTGGCTGACTACATTTGCAGATGATTGCAAATTAGGAGCTGTCATTGAATCCCACACTGACACAAATGTTTTCCAGGAAGGGCTGACAGGCAAACAACTGGTATCAGAGCCATGGACTAAAACTATATGCCAAGAAATGCATAATAATATCCTTCAGGAAGTCATCCTCCCCAGGTAACTATCATATTGACAACACACCCCTTAGAGTTGACCCAGTAGTCAGGGACTTAGGGACACATATAGACAGTAATCTAGCCTTTGACCATCACGTGTCTAAAGTAGTGAGGAAATCATTCTATGTTGTGCAGCTTATAAACAAAGGTATGGCATCTAGGTCCAAGGAAGTCATTGTTCCACTGTATCCAGCATTCATCAGACCTATCATTGTCTACAATGCCCCCTTTGTTATATACCTAACCAGGTATATCCAACAATTGGAATGTCTACAAAAGTTCCTCAAAAAAAGAATACAGGAAATAAGTAAAATGCCCTATGCAGACTGCCTCAAGGCCCTGACCCTGTATTTTGTCTCTTACAGGCCGTTGAGGGGTGATTTATGCCTGGCATACAGGGCATTGTCAGACCCCACTCTGATGAACCTCCTGCATATCCACAAAAAAAGGCACCAGAATTACCTGTTCTAAAGACTTGAACCTTGTCTGTGATATAAATAGGACCTACTGGAAATACAGGTATGTATCCCAGAGACTACACCATCTCTGGAACAGGCTCCCACCAATGTGAAGCAGAGCTCCTCCATAACCCTATTCAAGTGCGACTTGAACAATTGGGTGGACAACAGGAAATTCATTCTTGGTTTGGCACCTAAGTCTCAAATGGACAGAGGCAGCCTGTAAATGGTTCATCTCTCAGGCTCCTGCTTGTAGATGTTTCATCTTCCAAGCCCATGCTTACACTTATGAAGGGTATCAGAACTTGTCAGAGATTTGGGATGCATGGCTAGGCTTAAATGGGCCCTTGTGGTCATTAGCCTAGTAAACACATATGAACCTATAAATACCTTTATTTTTGATTTTGTATTTTCTCTTTGATTATACATCACACTTAATTTTACTGTTGCACAGTAACTGAACTTTTCTTTTGTATTACCTGCTGTTTTTTGACATAGTGTGTAAACACTGTTATTTTTTATACTGCATTTATATTTTGGCTTGTCATAGGCCATGCTGTATTTGAAAGGGTTCTTGGACCAAGTAACATACCTACTTCTAAATAAATAAATAAATAAATAAACAGACAATCAAACTGACAGACAGACAAAGCTTCAGTGGATCAGCCTGCCTTTCCTCCACCAGCTCCAGCACCAATGCCCGGAATGTCTGGGACCCAACTTGGCAGCACTGCCTCTGCTGCCCCTGCACTACCTGCACCCTCAGGTAGTACTGCCCTGACAGCTGGTACAGTGGTACCCTTCAGGAGCACTGGCAGAGGTGTGAATTTCATTACCTGCCTGGAGGTGCCAGGGTTGGTGCATAGGGCCGTGCACACCATTGGTGTATGCCTACATTGGATGAAGAGGCTGCTATCCTTCATAATATATAGGAGGAGAAGACATCAAGCACTTCAGCCACCAGTGGAGTAAGAGGACAGTGATGACAGTCCAGTGGATGAGGACTTGATTCTCACTGTCTCCATGTTTGACGGGGATGAGACTGTGTTGTACCCTCCCTCACCCCAATCATAGTGCCCCCCAACCTTTTTTGTCTCTCGCTGTCCATGTGTCTTGTCTTGTTTGTATTTGCTTCCTCACCTACCCAACTTATCTGATCCAGAAATGCCTATGTCCCTTACCCAGCATTCCCCTCTTACTGAATTAAAAAAATGGCATCTGTCCCACAAAAAATATCATCACATACATAGTTCTCCATTTTGAACGTGTCATATTGACACACTTGATTCAGTCTAATTGGCTGTATAACATGATTATGTTATTATCACCCCTCTCTCTGGAAGTGACAGTCCAAATTCAGCTAATATTCTGCACATATTATCAGTTTTACAGTTGAAGAAATTGATAGCTATGGTTCTTTCCTACCTCCCTCTTGCACATTCCTGTATTGCTTTCTCTTTGTTCTTCCCCCTGCTTGCTCCCAATTTCACCCTTTTCCTGCCTACCCCATTTTAACACCTATAATATGATCAAAAAATAGAATCACACAATCACAAGCACACACATAAGTACCAGAAAAAACAATGGATCCCTTCACTTTTTGGCTTCTGTATTTGCAGGGAACTTGGTATCATACACCAACGCTAAGCGACAGTGAGTGGCTTTACGGTGCTGCAGTTACCTCTGCTCAATGCCGCTTAACCCTTCTGCACTATGCCACTACACAGTAACACATGTACTATAAAGAATTCATGTTAGTGCATTATTACTGTTTATTTAAAAGTATTAGATGCACCTGGATTTGAAGCCAGTATCATCTGTGTTCAAAAATAAATGTGTCAATGCATTTACACCTGTTGCCACAGATTCAGCTAAGCTGCAGGTCTCATTACTAACTGTCAGACTTTTAACAATGTGACTCACATTTGCACACTGCTTAACTAAGTGCAAACAGGGAAAGTAATGGAAATGTATATCTCACATGTGGAAACACTTTGCTAATTGTCATGCGAACCTGTTGCTTGCCCCTGTGCTATGCAAAGTCAATATTAGCATGTATTAGTGCTGTTTACTGTCCATTTATGTTTTATGCCATGAAAGTACATGTGGAAGCATAAACTGAAGGCCTTATCTTATAATATCTCACTTATTTACAATGCAGTCATGTGTTGCCTCCTCCCATTTACTGCAACCCTAGTGTCTCAGTACTTTTTCACACATATATCAAGTACACTACAGGAATTAATGTCAAATGTATGACGTGCAATGCACGTCAGTCTGGTAACATGCAGAACTAGAACAATCTTCACAGTTGTACATGCCTATACATCTATCAACTGACCCTGGGAACTATTGATCCATAAGCCTAACCCGCCTTATCTGCAAGGCTTTGGAAAGAATTATCATAGACCTTATCCACTGGGACATAGTTGACCTTCAGCACTCTTGACCTGACCCATTTTGGTTTTGTCAAGGGTCGATCTTATTCATGAAATCTAGTGTTCTTTGATAATGTCTCCAAAGCCCTGGATGAGGGAAAGCAGGACATACTACCTATGTTTATTTAGCCAAGGCCTTTGACACAGTCCCCCATTCAGATATCAGAGAGAAAGTCTCCTATCTGGGGATTGGCCCATACGTTACTGGATGGGTGGCCAAATGGCTCACCAACAGCAAGCACACTGTCAAGGTTGGGGAGCCTACCTCTACCAGTAGACCAGTACCAGTGAAATATCATGAGGATCTGTGCTGGGCCCTCTGCTGTTTCAAACTATTTCTCTGAAGTCTAGGCAAAGGTAAGTGACATGTGACTTACCAGGTCAGCAGCTGAGCTCAATCATATGAAGTCCCCCAACAATGTTAACATAGTATTGAAGGGGTTGACACAGACAAATGATTGGTGCCAAACTCATAGACTGAAACTTAAAAATTGCCTTATTGTCCTCTTTGGCAAAGAAGTAGCCCTGCTAATTATGATATACATAGTACCCCTCTAAGCTCAAACTCAGTGTTGTGAAACTTAGGAACATAGATTGATAGCAGTCTGAGCTTCTATCACTATGTGTCCATAGTGGTAAGACACGCATTTGACATTGCACAACCATAAATAACGGCATTACAAGCAAAACCAGAGAGGTCATAGCTCTGCTGTACTTGACCCTTATCAGATCACTAATTGAGTGCAAATGCTCCCTTCTGTATGTGCCTTGCCAGATGCCTGCAGTGGCTGGAGAGACCACAGAGGTTTCTGGCCTAGAGAATCCAGGACCTCCAAAACATGACATACCTGGAAGTACTGAGCCCTGTCACTGTGCTCAGTATTATACAGGCTGCTGAGAGACGACCTGTGCCTGGCCTACAGAGCAGTCTCAGACCCTGCCCTACTGGAAATACTGGACATCAGCAAATCAAACGGGACAAGAATAACTTGCTCCACAGATCTCAACCTAGCATGTGACATGAACAGAACATGCCAGAGAGACAGATATATCTCCCAATGATTGCCTCTCCTCTGGAATAGGCTCCCTCTGCATGTGTAGCAGTGCTCCTCAATGACCCTATTCAAGTGCAATTTTGACAACTGGATGGGTGATCGTAAATTCACCACAGGGTTGGCACCTATCTCCCTCATGTACAGGAGTAGTTGGTATGATCACAGAATTACTCTACTAACAATGAACATCTAACTATGCTCAGTAAGGGTACTTGGGTTTTTACATGGCTAGATTTTTAAAGGCCCCAGGGCCATTAGCCTAGTAAACTGCTATGAACCCATGAACCTGTGACAAAGAATGCTTTTAGGTAAACCTTTTGCTCTTTTCCCATCTGCCATATGGGTGTGTTACATACAGGGCGTGTGATCATTTTACTATACCTTTAAGAAGGTGGCATAATTAGGTGTCAGTCATATGATCTTGAGGTTTGAGTCAGACTTGTGTTAAAGACCAAGTTCTAAGGGGCGAAACAGAGTTTATCCTTGGAATCCTGTTTTTACCACCCCGAACAGTACATTGCAATAAAAAGATACATTGAATACCCTGTATAATCAAAATGTGTTTTATTTAAGCTAAAAATTTGCTTCCGCCTGTGATACTCCTGCTTTCAGATGCACCTATGTTAGCATGGGAGGCCCACAGGGAACATACTGACATCATCCTGAGTCTGTGGCTTTGTGTTAGGAACAGGAAGAAATACAGATTGCATTTGCTTCTGCTTTTGAAGTAAATTTAATATAAAACGTATAAGAGGAATAGAGCTATTGTATTATTATGATAGCTTATATTATCACTACTAATGCCATTTGTTAATTTTTGAGCCTGTTAGAGCTATGTGTTTGTGTGGCACCAATAATATATGGTCAGTGGATTCTCTGAAACAGACTGATGCATGAATATTCAATATAATAAACTGGAGAGAAAATTTAAGCTGAAATCTTGTACCTTTCAGTAAGTGGGCCATAATACATTATTTTAGTCAGTAGCAAGTTGACCCAAACATTATTCTACAACCATACTCCATGCAGTTGTAGTTACCCTTGCCACCAGAGTCATTCCTGTCAGTATCATGGGCCCACACTTCCCTGCAACTTTTCTAGCCAGCCTGATTAAGATTGGTATCTTGAGACAGTGTAAGAATTGTCTTGTGTTGTCTGATGACCATCTATTATTCAAACAGCATAAAACAGTGTGTGAGAGATGTACATATATAATATCCTTGAGGACAATAATCTCATACATATTAAACTCAGACATGAAATCATCAGCAGTACACCACACATCACACCTCTCCAAGGTCATTACAATACACATAATCCATCATATGCTGAGATTCTTAAGATTAACATACTTAAACCTGAAATATCTCCAAAACACAACACAGACGCAAAGTACACTCAGCATATTAAGCCTATTTCCTCATATAGAACAAGGAGTCTTAAAGTCACAGATGCTGAGCCCATAAGGCAGGCATCAACCTAATCAAATGTTCTTGTTATAGTGACTCCATTGTAAGACATGCAGATGTGCCTCTTACCAGGCTGACCAAGGAAAGAGGGATGGTTAGTTGCTTGTTTGGTACCAGGATCTGTCAGATCACCCATGTACCCAAGTCCTTGAACAACAAGTGCCAGTGTAACTCTGTCATAGCTCAATGACTTGAGGTGTGGCTCCTTGGATTATATGAAGAGACATCATGGGAGCTCTTGGACTATGTGCCCAAGACAGGTATGAGCATGGAATTGAGCAACATTCTACCTTCTCCACGGATGATGCCATGATATGAGCAAAAAAATAATTGACTTCAATAATTGGCTACGTTTTTGGTGTCATTGAAAGAGTGTCCAATATTTGTCAGCCTGGGAGGATATGATTGAAAGACCGCACTGCTTCACCAGGGATGGCCTGCATCTGTCCCCTTTAGGGTTTTGATTACAGGCAAACATGTTGTCCAGCCCCAAACCAACCAACAAAATGAAAGAAGCAAAGGAAAATATGAAGCTGTTACTGATAAATGGTAGGAGCCTGAATAAGAAACTCCACTCCTATAAACCCTTTTCACCCTGGAAGACATTGACATTTGTGTAGTGACTGAGACATAGTTTAAAAATAGTGGAAAACACTTTGGCTGTGCAGGGCTATACCTCTCAATTGTCCAGATTTTCGCAGAATGCCCAGATCTTTGCCTTATATTTTCTGGTGAATTAGTGGAGTGATCTGAGGATTGAAGTCACTAAATAATGATATACATTTGTGTTTTAGATTTCATATCCTTCAGAAAAAATGCATGTTAAAACAAATCCTGTATTATAGCAACTACTGAAGTTTATAAAAACAATATTTAAAATCTGTCACTATTTTTGGGCCTTTGTCCCCCCATTTTGTCAGGCTTTGTCCAGACTTTTTGCATTGAGAGGCTGAGAGGTATGCAGGGCTATAATGCCTTTCACACATTTAGACCAGCTATTTCACAGTTGGGGAAAAAGGTGGAGGTGTATCAATCTACCTTCCGAAGAGACTCACAACAAAGCTGTCAATGCAGCATGATGCACTAGAGTTTCTTCATGCCCAAATAACCATCAGAAAGGTCCCATATCATATATTAACTAGCTATAGAACTCCCTGTAAGACAAAAGAAAGCCACAACACCTATCTACAGGAACTAGAATTACTCAGTATTAAACTCAATACCATTTTCCTAGGTGATCAAACTATTCAACTATAGACTGGGAAACCTACACCACCACAAGTGCACAAGCACAGAGATTCCTAGACTATGTCAATATGAATGCCCTGGGAAAAATTTGAGGTAATATATAATTATCAGCCATGGGATGGGTAAGACCAATCTATAACCAAATGAGATTTCTAGCACAAAAAGAGAAATTGGCTAGGCTTAAAATGACCTGCAAGGGCAGCTAGCCTAGTACTTACTTATGAACCTATGAAACATTGTTTTTATTGCTTAGCTTTGCATCTAGTTTCTGGTTCCTCCTGCTAGCACTGTGACATTGTACAAGTCAGCTACACACCACTGAACTGTCTGCTTCTTCCCAGACCACGGTAAGTATCATCATAATCTCTAGATTAGAGAGTTACACAGGCAGGAGGTAAAGGTACCTGTCGCTCACTGGGACACAGAAAAGCACTTTTAAAAGTTATTTTAATTGGTTTCAGAATGGAAAAATAATAAAATGTTTATAAATGGAAACTAGAATGCTTGTTGAACATCAGTCCATCTTTTTGTGACCCAGCAGGTATAGCAATCCTTCGTACTTGATCTTTGACTAATGAACAGCGAGCAGCTCTATGTATATGCCCATTCTTGACACCTTATTCCTAATAATTCCTAATAACAATTTACATGACATGGCACTATAAATGGAGACTCTATCTGACTTGTCAACAGAAAGTCACTTTAGCGAAGTCGAAGATGCATTTTCCATTTACTCTGATTACTGCTTTTTTTTCTTTTTGCATCAGTCTGCTGTCATATGTTTCTCTTTGGGCTTCTACCAGAGGTGCCATGAGGTTTAGACTAGCCATGAAATCAAGCAAGCCATTTGCTGCCTTACTCTGACATTAATATCATTATTTTTTTTCTAATTGTTTTGACCATAATAATCTTTTATAGTTCATGTACAACCTTTGCTGTCACTGTTTTCTCTGCACTCCACTGCATTGCTGAAATATTTTTGCTTTGTTTCTTCAACTTTGACTCAAGATGATGACCATAAATCCAGAAATGTCTCTAAAACCATAGGAAATCTGTAAGAAAACTGAAAATCATAGATTCAGTGTTTAAACTGCATCTCATTGTGAATGGATTTTGTGATAAATCTGAAAAATATATTATACCATGTTTATTCAAGTCACAGAAGAGGAAACAATTAAGATACTGAAAACTTTTACTTTCAGAGAGGAGGAAGGAGACAAAATTACATGTTATAATACAAATTCTATGGAATTGTGCACCAAGGAAAGCTGTGCCACATGGGAGGGATTACTTTTTTTAATCACTAATCAAGGCGGTCATGAAGCAATAGATGCTTACGTCACTGAACTTTAACATAAAGCACAAGGCAGCGGATTTAGTGAATTGGTTGATTCATTTATAAGACATTGAATTATTTGAAGAATCAGAAATGATCACCTAAGAATAGATTACTGATAGAAACAGATTTAATGTTGGGAAAAAAAACATTAATGTATGCAAGGTGAGGCGCTGTTGACTGCTCAGCTCATAAATGTGATAGAGGGGTTGAACATTTGCAAAATAAAGTCTGTGCATAAAAATGAAAAGCAAACAAATCTGACATTTGATAACATCAAAGCAAATATAAAATAAATTACAGGAAACTGCATGGTGGTCAAGATAACACCTGCTAAAATGAAGAGACAAAAAAGACACCCAATACAAATCATGAAAAAATGTGTAGAGCATCTGAGCCTAATTTTGGACTAAGATGTGTTCAGACAGGATAACATACACTTGTCAAGATGAGGGAAGAGAATTTTTGAAGTACATATTTTGCAATACTTGACAAACACAAGGCAGGATTTTCACCAGGCTGAAAATTTAACAGTTTACAAATAGGAACATTTGATGCATCTTTGATAGTTGTTTATGATAGAAACACCAATAATTGAGTTTTTTATTGGAAAAATGACTACGTTCCTACAGGGCTGACGTTGTTATTGTTTGTGAAACATGGTTAAAGAACAATGACTGGAAACTAGTTCTGTCAGAGTATAAATGTTTTTACTGTAAAGGACATTCTAACAAAAAATCAGATATAGGTGTTATGATAGGGATTAAAGATAGTTATGAGACCTGTGATTATTACATGTTCATTGATAACACCAATGCTATAGACTGTGTACCTGGGGCAATAAAGACAACTGTGGGACATATAACAACTGATGAAGTATATAGACCACCAAAGTCAAGTGCTGATGACCTAGAGGAATTTATACATTTCCTGCATAAAACGCAGGAGGGAAGAATAATAGTGGCTTGGTTATAAACGTTAATTTGTTGCTAGATAATTCTTCTAAACTGAAATCTAAACCAATGCACAGAAGATGAATAACGGATTATATGGAATAAAAACAGTCAGTATGCAAAATTATTTGCAGTGATGTGCTCAGTGGAAAAATTGTAGAAGGAATGCATAAAGGTTTGATAGAGAAATTGAATACAAAATATCAAAAAAAATGTTTAACATCAGGATCTAGTCACACAACATCAGGAGGATATATTTCCATAAGAACAAGATACTTGATTAAGGTGAGAGACAGAAAATATAAGAAATAGAAAAGAGGTCGATCTGCAACTTTGAAAACTGAAATAAACAAGCTGGACAGATGGAACAGATTTGTTAATGCCTACACTAAGTGTACACGGTCTGTATTCAAGAAGATCCTTACTACATTTTTTTATGCTTTCCAGTCACTCAGAAAGATTATACTAAGTGTACATGTAGTCTACACTTTGTGGTAGCCTTTATGAAATGCTCTCAATATTTAAGGCTGCTAGAAAATCAGTAGGAAAACTAAAATTAGGAGGAAGAAGGTGTGACTTATGCTTGTGCTGTCTGTTCACTCACAACAGTGTACACTTAGTGCACATTTAGTGTAGGCGTTAATGAATTTCAGGAATAGTGTGAGATAAGATCAAGAAAAATTGAAAATTTATATAGAGATATTGAACATAATAGGAAACCATTTATAGATACATAAGATGTGAAAGGAGCAAAGACGTGAAAATTGATAAACTGTGTGCAGATTCTAAAGTTTATTCTTAGACACAACAGATTATAGATATATTTACAAAATCTTATGCAAAGCAGTTTGGCTCCACAAGGGGGGGGGGGGTGATACATTTTTCTAGTGTCATCCACGTAACCTCAGGTACTGAAATCAAGTTAGATTATATTTGGAAAGAACTATGAAAACTAGATTCAAACAAAGCACAGGGAGAACACTTCAGCAAGAACTTACAGTACCTTTATAGTTATTATTTACTAGGTCATATAAATATGGGGAAATTCCTCAAAATTTGAGACATGAACTTGCTAAACATGTCTTTAAGGGAAAGGGGAGTAGAACAAACCCAGACTCCTACAGACCCTTAAGTCTTCTTTCTTGTGGAAATATAATGGAGACAGTAATATTGGATAAGTTATTGTCAGAATTGGAAATGTTGAGACTTGAAACCATGTATCAGCAGGGATATGTTGAAAATAAATCTATTATCACTCGTAACATGATGTTCTATAACAACATAATAATGGCTATGTATGAAATATTGTGCTGTGATGTCATTTATATTGATTTAACTTCAGCATTTGACAGGATCATACACAAAATAAAACTCCCCTCAAAACCACCACTCTTTTAAACTCCTATTTCATAGAATCTATTTTCAAACTAACCCAAAATGGTCAAAACCCTAATCTCACACATACAACTCCCAGTTCTAACAATAACACCTCTTTTACACTTAACCCTGTTCCAACGTCTTACATAACATCTCTTCTGCATAAATTAAAACTTTGTTCCCCCTCCTCTGATAACCTTCCTCCCCTCATTCTTAAATTAGCCGCTCACTCAATAGCCTACCTTGTTTCCATTTTGATTAATAGATCCATATGGGAATCCACCAACCCAGACATGTGGAAAGCTTTATACACCATCCCATTACACAAAAGAGGCAATAATAATGAACCGTTCAGCTACTGACCTATAGCAATCTTCTCTTCACTATCTAAACTCCTTGTGAAATGCACACACAAATGGATACTCAATTACCTAATAGACAATAACCTCCTAAACCCTACCCAACATGGATTCAGACCCTATCATAGTACATCCACTGCCCTTCTGTCATTTACTCAGACAGTTGCTGAAGACAGAGAATCTACTTGTTTCTTGCCTTTTTCTTGACCTCTCAAAAGCTTTTGATACCAGCTCTTACTCCAAACTTCTTAATAATCTATCCAACTCAACCTAGCCTCCTCTACTATTAAATGGCTCTTTAGCTATCTTACTAATAGACAACCGTCAGAAAGATAGCAGTCCACCTGCTCCCCTTTCCTACCCATTCATACTGGGGTTCCTCAAGGCTCCATTCTTGGCCCTCTACTCTTTAATATTTTACCAACCAACTACACACTTCCTGTACAACCTCCACCCTTGTACAATATGCAGATGACCCCACTCTTATTAACTGCTCTGACAACATCTCTAACCTCCTCTCCATCACTCAAAATAGATTTCTGTCCATTATAAAATGGCTAACTGACAATCAACTAATACTTAACTCCAAGAAAACTAAATGTCTACTCTTTCTTCCCAAAACCTTCTCTCACGAAACGGCCTTCAACACTTCTTTTCTGGATAACACCATCATTCATACTGAGCTACATACAAAACTCCTTGGTATTATAATCAATAACCAACTGAAATTTGATACCCTACCCTTATACAGCACTGTATCAAATAGACAAACCAAAAACTCGGTTTACTCTAAAGAAATAAAAAATACCTAACCCCTGACTCCAAACAAACTCTAGTGTAGGCATTCCTCTTGCCTTGTCTTCTATATGCCTCTCCTAGCTTTACTCATCTACAAACCACCTTTTTAGCTAAACTGTTTCAAACCTATTACAGTGTTGCAGGATTTACCAGTAACCAACCCTACAAAACACATCACTGTCTTGCCTTGAAACAACTTCACTGGCTAGACTTCCCCCAACACTTGCTTTTCTCCCAGCTGCAACTCACATACTTTTTACTTTCTAAACCCTTAGCTTGCCCCTCTCTCTCCTCCCTAATATCCCTTTATACCCCCTGCCCTACTATTCAAAGCTCAGACCAGCACCTACTCGACAACTGCAAACCTAACAAAATATTGGCAAACATTTTTACAAAAACAGTGTCTTCCAGGCTTGGAACAAGCATCCCCCTAACATCCAAACTATTTCTAGCACAAATCTCTTTAAATCCAAACTCAAAAAATTTGTCCTAAATGCCAGCACCTCCCATTGCCAAGATCCCACTTAATCTCCCATGCTCCCCCATTACACCTCTTTACCATTTCATATTACTACCACAGCTTCAATAACTCATTAGCCACTTCTTACAATAATCTCTTGTGCTCTATATCTGTCTCTCTCCCCTACATACACCTTCTTATTTAATACCATGTTATTTCTAGCATGTATCCTTAGTTTGTGTATTTCTGCTTGTAATTACTATAAAATGTTTTTCTAAGACTGTAATTTATTTTTCTTTCTAGTCTGTCTAAAAATGTGTATCTCCTATAATTTGTATTTCCTGTAATGTATATTATGGTTTTGAAATGTATATCATTCTTTTGCAATTTTCATAAACTGTATTTAGTTGTATTGGAAGTTGAAGCTTTTCTCCTCGTGTCTCAACTGAAAACGGGTCACTGGCTCAGCTGGACTAACCCAGTTAAATAAATAAAACACTGATCAATACAGTAGAACAACATTATATTGATTTACTCTTGATAAGATAGCTAGCTATGCGGCTTACAAACTGGACATGGTAAGTATCATACAGCAATTGGACAGAAGAAATTCAAGGTTACATTCAGGATGTCCCACAGGGCTCTGTCCTAGGCTCATATTTGTTTAGATTGTATCTTATAGGGCTATCTTTTTCATCTGAGGTATTCTGCAGTCTATATGAAGATGACTTGAAATTGGGGAAACTAATGACATGTATTACAGATAGGGCATATCTGCAAAAGAACTTGACTAAATTGCCCATTTGGGCACAGGAGAATAATACACTGATAAATACATCAAAACTAAGCATATGTGATTTGTGAGACATAAAATGAAAGGTGAATATTTAATATAGCACACAGTGATTGAAACTGTAGATTCATTTAAGGACCTGGGTATATGGGTAGATCCAGTTTTGAGTTTTTGTTTTTCTAATTTTATCAACCAATTGGTTAATAATAGTTATAGCACTATAGGTTGTATAAAAAGATTTATAAGGTCTAGGAAATCAGAAATGATGAAGTCATTGTTAGTTACATTAGACTCAAACGTAAGTATGGAATAACGATATGGAAACCAGATAGGAAAACAAGCATGAGTAAATTGGAAAGAGTACAGCAAAAATATACAGGGCCATCCATGAATGTGAAAATTTAAATTATAAAGACTAAAATATTTCAACTTTTACAGTGTCTCATGTGCATATTTAAGAGGAGACCTTATTCAGACATATAGGGCATTTAGAAACAGGTACGTCTGGTAATGTTTGGGGTTATCAAAAAGTAGTAGAGAATCATCAGACAACCTATATAGAAGATTCTATAGAAATGAAAAGTGTACTAAATGGTCCTCTGAGAGAGTAGCTGATGCATGGAATAGACTAACAAATTACATTAAAGCAAGCACTACTTTAAATATTTTTAAGAGCAGCCTGGGCACTTATTATGGGAACAACTGTTTGGTACATTGACAGGCTAGAATGGCATTAATGCCCGTGCTTGAAATATTTGTATGCATGTAAGTATGTATGTATGTATGTATGTAAGAGCATTCATTACAGCTAAGCTAAAAAAAGACTGCTGGCTTCAGATGGTACTCCTATTATTGTGTGGGCCTACAGGAGCACTCCTAGAAATATTAACAACAAATATACAAGACAAATTATTTTCAAGTGTTTGAACGATGTGGAAAAAGATAAAATTATGATAAAAGCCAGAATGCTAGGTAATGATCTAAAAATAACAGGGGCCTTGGCGACATTTGTGCCTGATTACAGTACAACCTTGTTCTTAAACAAAAATGCTTTAACCCATTATCTGAGATTTTTTTTAAGGAAAGGGATTTCATGGTGCAGCTATTGCTCCCGGGTCTATATTATAACATTGAAGTCTAAAAACATAGAATGTTATAATATCAACCCCATTTAATCAAAACACCAGAAAACTGAACAGTCAGAATAGCAATTTTTTTTCCCAGGGAAAAAACTTGCTGTTCTGACAAACATACACATAACTCAAGCACACCAAAATACATAATCCACACACATACACTTCACGAAACCCTACACTAAACCAGACATACACCACTAGCTACCCACTTACCTTAACCCAACCATAACCCTAAGGTCCCTAACTATCGCACACTCACCTTACCCTCTCCCTAAGCCTAACTCACCTACCCCACCCTAACCCTCACGTGCACACAATCGCACATTTACGTGACCCATGCCCTAACCCTAACTGACTTAACCCACCCCTAACCCTAAAGTCGGTCACTACTGCACACTCACCTCACGCGCGCCCTAATCCTAAAGTCCCTAACTACCGCACACTCACCTTAACCCAGTCCGTTTGCTCACTTACCTTAACCCGGTCCGTAACTATCACACCACACTTACCTGAACCCAATTTCTAACCTCCGTTCACTCACTTCCCTAAACCCGGTCTGTAACCATCACACCACACTGTTGTAAATAGCGAAGCCACGGACCACTGAAATCTTACCCTAGGTAAAATTTCAATGTTCCGAGGCTTTGCTATTCTCAACTTTCGCACTAAAGGGTTTGATATTGTAACATTCAAAGTTTTTGAACTTCGATGTTATAATATAGACCCATTGCTCCCAGTTTGTTTATACTTAATGATGGGTAATCAAGTGCATATGTTTCTGTCAGCCAAGGAGGTGGAACAGTATATCTTATCAAAACACAACCTTAGGAAGTTAATTTCTGAGGCAACAGCAAGGAAAGGAAGTATGATGGAGGGCTCAGGTTCACTTGCCAAGAAAAGGAAAGACCCACAACATCCTCCCTAATAAAGGTATCAGAATCTCACAGAAATGTGGATATACACATACATAAGACAAAAAGTACTCAGCATGGCATCTTGAAAGATGGTAAGGTCCTCAAACAGATCTAGCTCATTAGCCACTGTACCCATTTGTGGCAAAGAAGACCCTCAAGCAGAAATGGACTTCTAAGGACCATAAATATTAGTGGCTGAGGAAGAATCCACTGTAGTCTCTTAGAGTGAATTGATGACTGCCAGTCTGGGCACCATTAACTGATCAAATGAAGTAATCCATCTGCTGAATAGTTGAGTGATGGGGTGGTAGAGTACTTGGATCACAGAGAGTGGTAGAGTGTGGAGTTTTGAGGAGTATCTGGACATATGTTTACCTGTTCTTGTGCTCTTTGTCCCCACCCTGCTGTTTTTTGGGCTGAACAATATCATTCTGGTAGGTATCAGTCTGATTAATCATGCTGGAATGACACTAATAGATTGTACATGAAGCAATGGATTAGACATTACATAATAATGACACATGCATTTATGCTGTTTTTCATTACAGGTAATGTAGTACACAGGTGTAAATGATTATGTTAACATGTAGTTACAATTGTCAAGTACATTTTGAGCAAAAGTTAAGAGACAAATGGATGGGACTGTTATGTTTATCTATAATATACAGTACTGTTGATATTAGGATGCTACAATTGTTGTAGTGTTAGTGCCTTAGAAAATGAAATTTTCAGCTCACAGAGGATCATAATATGTAGAAGTCTGGATAGAAATTGAAACTAATGCTTGCTTTGGCTACTTACAAGGTAAAAATATTCATTTATTGTGAGATAAAAAAACAGGGTTTCACTGGAAGCTACTACTAATTACTTCTGACTGTGGCCTGGTTCTTTTTGATGATAGTTAGAAACTTTTTGAGTTTAACTATTAAGCTGTCAGGCTGTTTAGAAAGTGAAAGTTGTGGACAAATACCCAAGAAGCTGATTTAAACAAACTCACTGGTGCCTTAAGGGTCAAAGTCGCTTCCAGGGGTACAAGGGGACCACATCTTTTCATTGTTGGTATGTGTCTTAATGTCACAGATGTCAGAGATATCTCTACACCATGTAAGAGGAGGCTGTCTTTAACTTTAGGTACAAAATCAAGAATAAGGTGATTTGCCTACAGGAAACTTTTCAGAAACCATGTAGCTAAAACACTGGTATGCTCTTAAGTGGTCATTTGCATATATCCCCCCTGGGTTTTCACTACAGGGTATTTAAGGTATCACACAGTGAAGACTCTAGCTTGGCTTGGTCTTTCTTGCAGCTTTTACTAAATGGTTTGTCTGCATGACCTTTTTACTCTTTGCTTTGGATTAAATTGCCAGTAGCACAACAGGTAGCAGACTTGGCTTTGGTGCAGAAGGCTGTGGGTTTTAATCCCATACTAGGAAAATGGATTGCTAACGCTGCAGTGCAACATAAGGGGGGAGGGCTGCACTCCTTATTGTGACTTCCTTCAGGTGAGACATTAAACCGAGGTCTTATCTGCTTATGTTGGTGACAGCTCAATTGAATGTAAAATGTAAAACATCGAATGACACCTATTGAAAAGAGTAGGGATCCTTTATATATATATACAAGAAGAACTCATTTACAACATATTTAAACATTTTACAAATGTACAAATATATAGAATGTATATTCATAATTTCCTTTGCAGTCATACTAATTTTTTATCCCTATTAGACCCCAATCCCTTTTCCATAACCACCATCTGATTTTACTTAATATTGTTGCTAAAATCCATTTACCATTAAATGTGATTTCATTTATTCTTTCATTTTGTATAAAATAAAATAACAGTTTATCCTCTCGTTTAACACATTCTGTTCTTATATCCATATTTAATCATATCCATGTTTAATCATATCCATGTTTATTTTATACACTTCTTTTATATCTTAAAAAATCTTTGCATAGTTTCCCCACATCTTTTTTTACTCATTTACATTTCAAAAACACATGTTCCATAGCTTCTTCTTCTTGACAATGTAAACATATTCTATCACTTTTCTTTTTGTATAGCATATTTCCTTTTACTGGCAATTTATCTGTTACCAGTCTCCATAAAAAATCTTAACATTTTGCTTTTAGATTGCACCAACTGCTTCTTATTTTCAAGCATTAATGTTGTCATTTGTTAAAATTTCCTGTAGTTTTACACAGTGATGTTTTATCAATACATTCTTATACCATACTTTTCTGTCTTTTCCTATCTCATCAATTTTTATTTTCCACAAAAAATATTTTTCTTGGTAACATTTTATGTCTTCATTTATACACCTTTTTCTCTTTTATTATTGTTTTACCATGCCACAAAATTTATCATATTTATATTAATACAGTTTTACTTCTAATCTCTCACCTTTCTCATTTATCTAATTTAACACTTTGTAAAAATTTAATGAAGGAGCATATACCACTGGATTAATTAACCCTAAACCTCCCTCCTCTTTGTTTACATACAAAACTATTTTTACTGTGTTTAATCTGGAACTCCATATAAATGAAAAAAAAAATATCTGCAATAACTCCTTTTCAAATACTGTTGGAAATGTAAATATATTTGCTAAGTATGCTATTTTCCCAACAGTAATGAATTTATGAAACAAGCCTTTTTGCTGAATGATAATTTATATGTTCTCCCAAAAAGAGAAGTTGGGTTTATTTCTTCTACTGATTTTTTCCATTGAATTCTACTTACATATTTATTGCCAGATTTTATACCTAACACAGATATTTTATTCATTGTAAAATATATATTCTCTATCCTTACTACATCACCTAAACCTTTACTTTCTCTTTATTTAAAGCCATCCCTGTCACTCTAGACACTCATTTGTGCAAATTATTACTTCTTTTACCCAAATTTTGTTTTTTGTAATTATTATAATGTCATCTACATATGTTAACAGAACTGGAATTCTTAACCCTTCAGGTGTTATATACCCTGCCACTTTCACTTTGTAATTTATTTCACATACTATCACATTCATAACTTATACAAAGAATATACAGCTCATTGGACATCCCTGACTTACATGACTCTTCATATGTACCTCTTGACTTTGTTATTACTATATACTGACATACATAATTTCCAAACTTTCTTACTTATGTTATAATCTTTCATTATTACCCATATCATTTCATGTCCAATTGTATCAAATTCCTTATTAAGGTCTCCTATCATGATTTTCACTTCTTCTTTTCTGTTCATAAATATCATCCATAAGTTGTCTATCATTAATAATTCATGACAACCTTCCCCATTTGTTTTACATATATATATATATATATATATATATATGTATATGGATTCCTATTACAAGAATGAAAGTTCACTACTTTGAACTTGTAATAGGAAGCCTCACGTCTGCAAAAGTTCACTTTAACGAAAGTGAACTTTTGCGTAAGTGCACTTCACTGAAAACACCGCAGCACAGTGGAGGACATAAAAAACAAGCAATGTCCTCCACTATTGTGCGATAGAAATGGACCTTAGGGTTAGGGCACGGGTTAGGGTAAGGGGATAGTTAGTAAAGCTATCCCCTTACCCTAACCCATGCCCTAACCCTATGGTTTGTGACTATCGCACCATCGTGGAGGACACTGCTATGTCCTTCACTGTGCTGCAGTCATCACGGATCTTAGGGTTAGGGCACAGGTCATGGTAAAGGGATAGCCCTACGGGCTATCACCTTACTATGACCTGTGCCCTAACCCTAAGGTCCGTGAGTACTGCATGGAAGTTCAGTACAACACCCGTTCATTGTACTGAACTTTATGTAAGTGCACTTTCGATTAAGTGCACTTTTGCTGCAGTGAGCATTCCATGCAATATTTCAAATTAGTGAAAATTTGACCTAGTGTATTGAACCCATATATATATATATATATATATATATATATATATATATATATATACACACACACACACACACACACACACACACACACACACACACACACACACACACACACACACACACGGATCTACTTAACATGACCTAAAACTCATTTGACAGAATTTTATTTGACCACGACCAAATTACCCAATTTTCAAAATACTGAAAATTCATTTGACTGAATCTCATTTCAATGAAAGCTTACTATTCTAAATTTCAAAATACTAAATTTTAAACCATAGACATGCACACTTACATCACCAATGACTAACTCTTTCCAGAACTTAAAAACTACTTACTTACCCTCCTAACAGAAAATGGACAATGTAACCCACCAATTTGGGGGGGGTTGTGCCCCCCATACCCCCAACTATATATAATAACTCCAGGATTGCAGTATAGTTGGGAAAAGAGCATATTCCTTTTACTTGTCTTACAGTACTCTACAGGCTGCCACTACTGCTGGGAACTCACAAAACATCTGCCATATTCATTTAGACACTTCACATAAAAATGTAAAGAGACATACCCACATTTAGAAACACTACAACACTAATTTCTGCATGACTATCAGTATTCTGACAGTCAGCACTGTAAGTTACAGTAATTTTTTTTTTTTTATCACAAGCAAGTCACAGGTGAAAGAAAACCCACATCATGTCTCTGGCTTAAAATACAGTAAAATGGGATTCGGTCAAAAGAATTTTCACTATTTTGAAAATTAGGTAATTTGGTGTCGGTCAAATGAAATTCTGTCAAATGATTTTTAGGTCATGTGAAATAGACCCATATAAATATATATATATATATATATATATATATATATATATATATATATATACTATCATCCATAACATTTTCCATTTTAGTATCAAATCTCTTTTGCATTATTTTCAGAAAAATCTTATAATCAATATGATTCAATACTATCAGTCTCCAGTTTTTTTTATTTCTTCTATCTTCCTTCTTCTACATGAATGTAAGTATTCCACTACATAATTCTTTATACATAAAACCTTCATTTAACCATTAATTCAAATTATTTAAAATATATATTTTGCCAATCCCTTACATTTTTTATATATTTCAAATCATATTCCATCTGGTATTGGAGCCAAATCTATATTTACTTCTCCTAATTCTCTATCTAGCTCATTTAAAAAAAATACTTCCAAATCTTTATTCTCTTTTTCTAACTGTTTTACTTTACATGTTTCTTAGTACTTTCTTTCTTCTTTATACATTTCTTGCACATATTATACTGCACTATTCACAATCTTTTCCTGAGCTATTTCTACTTCTTCTTTTACATTTTTATTTCTCTTATTATAGTACCATTTTTCTTTATTAATCTGCTTGAGTAACTAGCTACTTCTTTTTCCTTGTAAAACAATATCTTTGCTTATATAGCAATTTTTGTACTTTTTCTTAATTTCTTTCATATAATTCTTTTTCTTTGTGAAAGTACTTTCTGTCATTATGTTCTAAATCTTCTAATGTATCATTATATGTTCTTTTTTATTTTTCTTTCTCTAGTTTGCTCACATAATATTGCCATCATAAAAAGCATTTTTTTATACTTTTTCCTTAAATATCATCCACCATTAAGAACAATTTATATAAAATATTCTCAAAGTTATATGATCTTGCCATAACTGTATTACTAATCTCCTTTCTTCTTCATTCTATGTTTTCTCATGTATCCTTTTTATTCCTTATCTATTTTTATGTATTCCTTGTTTCCCTTTATCTCTAGCCATATTGCAAGATGATCAGGAAATCCTGTTTCAACTACCTCCCCTTCTCCTACTACTAAACTTTCTGATATGATAAAATAATCTAGTTCAGTTCTATGGATGTCCTTTTTTAAGTCCATGAATTTTTGTCCCAAAGTTTTAACTTACCACATATTAAAGCCTCTAACATTTTTCTTATATCATTTCTTATCCTTTTACATTTGCCTCTTAAATCACAGTAAAAGTATTTTGTTACTTTAATATTCATATTTATTACTACATAGTCTAAAATCTGATGAATTAAGCTTTCCTTTTCATTTCGATTAGTATAAGCATATAATGTTATACTAATTCTATATACTTGTTCTTTCTATTTTAAATTTACAATGATCAATCTTCCTATTTTGCTCAAGTTACATCTAATGGCTTTACTGTATTTCTGCAGAATATGTCTATTCTGAAACATCTCTCATTTCTCAAATTCCAGATTATCTTTCCTCCCCATAGTTTCTCTGTTTGTAGTCCTTCTTCTTTTGTTAAAAATCTTGTGTCTTCAAATATAATTACATCTACATCACATGTATTACACCACTCAAAAATCCCTGTTCTTTTTACTATATTCGTAATACTATTCAAAGTAACAGACAGTTACTTATCCCTTGATTCATGATTTTATAAGCTCATTGCTAATTACTAGGCTAGCTTTCTTAATAGGCCATTCTAAGCCTAGCCAGTTTCCCTCCCAAGGGTGAGAATCAAACAGGGTACCGTGTGTCTGTGACTCAAACACCTTAACTATTATACCAGCCCACAGTCATTAGCTGTATATATTCATTTTCATCCATTTCCTTTCTTTTTCTTTTCTTTTGTACTGAACTCTTTAAATTTTCTTTTTCTGTTTTTTTTAACCCTTTTACCAATAGAACTATTTTTACTTAGAGAGCTGAATAAGCGACTTTTCTTGATACTAAGTATATTTTTTGTTGCTTTCCACATCTGAATACCTAGCAACTGTATTTCGCCTGCCTTTCTGTTACATTGAAGCTGTTTTTACTGCATTTAACTTAATATTGCACTTGGAATCCTTGTTTGTTACTATTTGACTGTATTTGTAGCAAATTCTTCTGTGTAAGCTGTAGTAGCTGATTCATAGCATTTATAAGTGTTTGCTGTACCTGTTTCTGCCTGTTTTGTGAAAAAAAGAAAAAAGAAAAAATATCTCTTGTTTTTCCTGCTTTACTAGTTTAGTCCAGTTTCAGAGTTGCTGATTCCTGGGCTTTGGTTGTAGTTCCTGTGTACTGTTTCCTTGCCTTATTTGGGGAAGGAAGCTACCTTGCTTTCCTGCTTTACTAGTTTAGTCCAGTTTCAGAGTTGCTGATTCCTGGGCTTTGGTTGTAGTTCCTGTGTACTGTTTCCTTGCCTTATTTGGGGAAGGGAAGCTACCTTGCTTACCAGTGGGAGTGGGAAGCATTGAGCTGCCTTTGTCCAGTTTTGTGAGGTTTCAGCCAGTAACTAGTAGTTTATTGGTCGTTTTGGGCCAGTTTCTAGCTTTTCCAGCCCCTGGTATAAAACTTTCAGCTTGTACCTACTCAGCACAGACTCCACGTGGGCCAGCAGAGTAATCCAGGCTGCAGAGAGCTGAATAAGCGACTTTTCTTGATACTAAGTATATTTTTGTTGCTTTCCACATCTGAATACCTAGCAACTGTATTTCGCCTGCCTTTCTGTTACATTGAAGCTGTTTTACTGCATTTAACTTAATATTGCACTTGGAATCCTTGTTTGTTACTATTTGACTGTATTTGTAGCAAATTCTTCTGTGTAAGCTGTAGTAGCTGATTCATAGCATTTATAAGTGTTTGCTGTACCTGTTTCTGCCTGTTTTGTGAAAAAAAGAAAAAAAAGAAAAAAATATCTCTTGTTTTTCCTGCTTTACTAGTTTAGTCCAGTTTCAGAGTTGCTGATTCCTGGGCTTTGGTTGTAGTTCCTGTGTACTGTTTCCTTGCCTTATTTGGGGGAAGGGAAGCTACCTTGCTTTCCTGCTTTACTAGTTTAGTCCAGTTTCAGAGTTGCTAATTCCTGGGCTTTGGTTGTAGTTCCTGTGTACTGTTTCCTTGCCTTATTTGGGGGAAGGGAAGCTACCTTGCTTACCAGTGGGAGTGGGAAGCATTGAGCTGCCTTTTGTCCAGTTTTGTGAGGTTTCAGCCAGTAACTAGTAGTTTATTGGTCGTTTTGGGCCAGTTTCTAGCTTTTTCCAGCCCCCTGGCATAAAACGCGCGTTAGCGCGATTTAGAGCGGAGCTGCCACTGTTGCACACTAGGGCAGTGCCGGTTAAGCAGGTTTAAACTATTCGGGCTACCTAAAGTCCACTCTTCAAATTTTCCCTTAAAACTACCTTCCTCGAACTATACTACTGATCAAATCAGCGTATCCTATAACTAAAAAGATCAACTCTACTTGACTCCAAGTAGACTATTCTCTATCTATTAAACCTAGCACTTGCTCCTACAGTACTTATTACCTTGATATGGCACTCTTGTCATAGATAGTACCCCAAAAAGGCAACCCCCCATTTCTCGGTCACCCACGTCCCCGGAATCTTTTTAAAGTTTTTCGTCTACCCTTCTAGCATGTCGAGGGATCAGTTGCTAGTGTCCTCTCCTGCTCAGCTGGTGAACCTGGGAATATTGAGGCAATGTTTCAATTGCCTCATGTACACAGACAACCCTTTCCTCCTCCCACAAAACACAAATACATGCGAGAGATGCAACTATACGGCCAAACTGGAGGCTGAGCTCTCTCAACATAGGACTGGCAAGACCAGTCAGGAGGAGAAGGTTACCACACACACTATAGACCCAGTCTCACATAGTACCATTACAACCTCAAATCATACACATAAACACACAAAGACATACTCGGAGGCTCTGATCAAAAATCTACCAAAACAGCAGAGGCCACCAAAGCAGACACCCAAACAACCACCACCTCAGAACACAACACCCGCAACACATAGACCTCACAGTCAGAGTGTCAAACAGTCACAGCCCTTAAGGCCAAACACAATGCCAGAGACACTAGTCATTGGTGACTCCATAGTCAGACACACTGATGTCCCGCTCACCAGACTGAGTAAGGAGAAGGTCACAGTAAGCTGCCTGTCGGGCGCTAGAATCCGCCACATAACGCAAGCACTCAGGTCTCTCAACAGCAGGTACAAATATGACTCAGTCATTGTCCACGCTGGTGTAAACGACCTGAGACGTGCCTCCTTGGACTACATGAAAAGAGACATTGAGGAGCTCTCTGATTATGTAGCCCAGGCAGGTATGACCCTGACCTTGAGCAGTATCCTACCTTCACCAAGAATGATGCCACAATACAGAGATAAGATGATCAGCTTTAACAATTGGCTTAAACACTGGTGTCATTCAAAGGGGATCCAGTATCTGTCTGCCTGGGATGACATGCTGGACAAGCCACGCTGCTTCGCAAGGGACGGCTTGCACCTGTCACCCTGGGATTCGGATATTGGCAAAGGCTCTTGCCACCCCATAGTGCCTTTTTAGGCAAGGCTCAAATTCTAAACCTACCACCCTAGAACACAAAAAGGAAAAAACTAAGGGTAATGCTGCTCAATGCCAGAAGTCTAAATCTCAAAATGCACGCACTCGAGGCCCTTCTCAGTATGGAGAACATCGATGTCTGTGCTGTGACAGAAACCTGGTTCAAGGCTCCTGAGAGCACCCCAGCTATCAGGTTTTACCTCATATCATGCGTTCCGCCCCAAAATCCGGACAATACCAAGAAAGGAGGGTATCCATATTCATCAAGGACACCCACACCTCAAGACTGGTGGCAACGCACGATGCATCGGAGACCATCCAGGTGCAATTAACCATAGGCAAGACTGCTCTGCAAATTGTAGCATGTTACAGGCCACCCTCACAAACTCAGGAAACTCACATGGCCTTCCTGAAAACACTAGAGGGATAAATGTATCACCAAACACCATCATACTAGGTGACTTCAATTACCCTAATATAGACTGGGAACACTACTCAAGCCCAAACACCCTAGCCCAAAAGTTCCTGGAATTCATAAACTCAAATGCCATGGAACAACTAGTCACCACCCCACAAGAGGAGATAACATACTTGATCTCATCATCACGAACATGGGAGCACAATGTTCAACACCGAAGTATACCCCTCACTGGTGAGATCAGATCACAAACTAATCTCGCTGGAGGTCCTCATCCCACCCCCACCTGAAATAAAAAGACCACAGTAAAGAACTTCTCAAAAGCCGACTTCACACTTCTAAAGACTAGTGTGGTCTCCTTTCAGGCCCCGAGCCGGCGGAAAACAATACTCAAGCCGCTGAATCACTTACAAACGCCTTCTACCAGCACCTGCAGGACTGCATGGATAAGGCAATCCCAAGCAAAACAAAGACTCTTTGTACCAAAGGCAAGCATCCAGTCTGGTGGACCCCAGCCATAAACAAACTCTACAACAAAGGAGGAAGCTACTACAAGATAGAGCAAAATCCTTAAAAGGTAAGACACCCTTGATCACTATAAGTAAAAACTAAGAGCTCTCATAAAATCATCCAAAGCAAATTTCGAGAGAAAAATAGCTAAAGACTCAAAAGACAATCATAAGGCCTTCTTTAGCTATGTTAGAAACCTAGGAGGAAACTCCCAGATATGCTCAGAACTAGTTCAAAATGATGTGAAGATTACTGATCCTACAGACATTGCCAACATACTGGCTGACAGGTTCAGTGCAAACTTCTCCCCTCCCGAAAGGAGAGATATCTATACCAAATGAGTGCAGCCCCCAAACATCTCCAGCCCAAGTGAGAACTGCTCTCTCCAAAGCAAAAACACAGCATCCATGGGACCCGATGGTGTCCCCGGCTGTGTGCTCCACGAACTCAATGAGGAATTAAACCCACAGCTAGGACAGCTGTTTAATCAAAGTCTTACCTCTGGATACGTACCCAGGGAGTGGCGCACTGCAACTGTGTTCCCACTTCACAAAGGCGGTGCCTCCACAGACCCTGGAAATTACCGGCCCATTAGCTTGACAAGCCTTATCTGCAAAGCCATGGAAAGGATCATAATGGACCTCATAAATAAAGACATAGGGAATTTGCAGACTTTGGATCCAACCCAGTTTGGCTTTGTCAAAGGCAGATCATACCTTTTAAACTTGGTTGACTTTTTCGAAACAGTCACCAAAGCCATTGATGAGGGAAAGGCAGTCCATACAGCCTACCTCGATCTGGCTAAGGCCTTCGATACAATACCCCACTCGGGTATCATTGAAAAACTCATCAGCTTAAATGTTAACCCATACATCACAAGATGGGTTGCAAACTGGCTGAGTGACAGAACCCACAGGGTCAGAGTTGCTGGCGCCATGTCAGACTCAAAGCCTGTCACAAGTGGTGTCCCACAGGGCTCAGTCCTGGGCCCACTCTTGTTTGGCATCTACTTTTCCAAGTACAAGCAAACACAGGAGGGTTATGGCTGACAAAGTTTGCAGATGACTGCAAACTGGGCCATAGTAGAAAACACATCTGACACAGATATCCTTCAGAAGGGTCTCACAGAAACGGATAACTGGTGCCAGAGCCACGGCCTAAAGTTAAATGCCAAAAATGCATAGTCATACCCTTCGGGAAAAACAAGGTTACCCTAGCTACCAAATAGGTGGCAATCCACTAAGCACAGAAGAAGTTATCAGGGACCTGGGGACCCAGGTTGATAGTAGTCTGTCATTCGACACCCATGTAGCTAAAGTAGTTAGGAAGTCCTTCTACATTGCCCACCTTATCATGAAGGGATTCTCATCTAGATCAAGGGAGGTCATAGTCTCCCTTTACTCATCACTCATCAGACCAATGATTGAGTACAATGCCCCATTCGAATGTATCTGACCCGACACTTGCAGCAGCTGGAGAGGCCACAAAAGTTCCTCACCAAAAGGATAAAGGGTCTCAAAAATCTGTCCTATGCTGCCCGACTGAAAGAACTCCAGCTCTATTCAGTCGCCACCGCTTGCTCAGAGGTGACCTTTGCCTAACATACAAGGCCATGTCAAACCCAGATTTGATGAATATGCTTCACCTCAAAAATCTAGATCCATCAGAGCCACAAGGGCGGAGACTTAAACCTCGACACGGCTATTAATAGGACGTGCTGGAGAGATAGATTCATCACCCAAAGACTCCCTATGCTGTGGAACAAAATCCCGGTACATGTGAGGCAGAGCACCTCGCTGGCCTTGTTCAAGAGAAATCTTGACCAATGGATGGGAGATCGCAGATATACCCCAGGAATTACCTCAGTGTCACTGCTCGACAGAGGCACAGCAAAATAATGGGTATAGTTCCCCATACTAAAGGGGTGGCGTAAGCCACAAAACAATGGGCTAGGCTTATAGATGCCCTCGGGCAGATAGCCTAGTATGAACCTATGAACCTATGAACCTATGAACCTGATTCATGTCTTCTTCATCACTTATTTCAGAACCTTCTTCTATGGCCTCTTTATTATTATTTTTCTCATCTATTTTTTCTATTTGTACTACTTCTAAAATTTCTTCTCTTTGTTCATATTTGTCTCTTTATTTTAAATTTTTCCTTACTCTTTCTTCCATTTTTATAATCCACCCATAAATATCCAATTTTATTACATTTGTAACATTTCAATTCACACATTTTGCATCCTGTCCCACTTCCCCACAAATATAGCATTTTTTTTGTCACAGTTACTTATCAAATGCTCTCCTTTTCCACAAAAAAAGAAACTTTTTTTGTGTTGTCCCCAGTATTTTATGACAGCACATTCTCCTCCACATTTATCATGGTTAGTATATGTATAATTGTTTTCTGTTTTCTATTTTTAGACAATATTACAATCCTAGCCACCAGTCCATAAACCCCTTTTGTCATAAACTTTTGCAGTGTCCAGTACTTTTTTATGTAAAGTTCTCAAATATCCTTTAAAAGTCTCTCTTTCCACCTTTGTTTTAACTTGTGCATGCAGTTTCTTATTTATTTGCCTATTAAATGCTTTAATCACATAAAGATTCTATGGGTTCCTTTATTTTTTTTTATATTCTCCAAGAAAATGTTCCATTGGAAAAAAACAGTCTCAAATATAATGTCACAAAATGTCTCTTTGTTAGTAACAATAAATGCTCTTACCCCATGTGCTTTTACATCCAAAGGAACTATTAAATTGTCCCACACCTCATACCTGTCCATTTCTTTGTTTTCTTCACTTTGAATCCTTACCACATACTTCCAGTTTTCATATTCTTCTGCCTTCTTTTCTGCTACTCTCATTTTCCCTTCTTTTACTTTCTCTGTATATGTTTTCTTTTCCATGTCACCACTATTCATCAGGATTGTCTCTGCATCCCCGTTTTGTATTGTCTGTGTAATGTCCCCCTAGGAAACATGTTCTTCATTTTCTGACTCACTGTTCATTACCATTTCTTTAAGTAAATCATTCTGTGACTCACCCAACTGAAGGGTTGTAATTATATATCCATCATTTGCTGACTCATCTGCATCAAGCAGATTTCTTTGAAACATCTCCTCAGAATCCTGCACACATTCTGTGGTCTCAATATTTGCTTTCACCTCCATTTCTGTCACCAGTCCATTATCTCCTTCTCTCTCCATCTGCCTCCCTATTTCTCTGGGATGCTTTTGTGCCTGGAATGGAAACAAGAAGTGCTCCAGCAAAATGGGTCACACTTGCAACAAAGATGATTAGGGGAAGATCCCTGATGCCATGGCCAAATTTCCCCTAGCAGTGTCAATACCACCTCACATCTACCCTGAAAGGAGGCTACTAGCCTAGTGCAACTAACTTGGGGAACACAATACAGACATATAAATAAATAACATTGAAAAATAAAGATAAATAAATGTTGTGAAGGTTATGGAAAAGCTAAAGGCGTGTTAATTGCTGTGGATCAGCAAGAAGTGGAGTTCTGACTTTAATTCACAATTTTTAGTCTGGAAAAACAAAAAAAGAGCTCAATGACATGGGATGAAGATGGGTTATTGGATTAGCCCAAACAATGCTTCAGTGAGCTTTTATTATATGGCTGATTTTGTCCAATTCTATCAGGCAGTTGCAAATAATATATAAAATATCATTGGGATTATACTTTTGGAGATCTTTATAAAGTAGTAGACCTCACCATGGATAGACTTTCTGAGGAGAGTTAACAGAAAGTAAAACAAATTACAGTAATGCTCTGAGCCATAATAGATGAGTTTGATATATTAGATGGCTGGAGAGTATTGCATCCAATGGAAAATGATATGTACACAGCCTCAAAACTAGGCATGGCTAGCCATACAGATGTATGATTTTTGCCCAACATAGGGCAAATAGATTTTCGAATGGCCCAATTATAGATATTCTGATGGCCCAGTTATGCAGCAGTAGTATTTACACTTTGGCTAGAAAAGTGATCTCTCCACTATCTTGGACGTTTGATCCATTATTGCTGGAAACTTCTGAATCCAGGGAAAATTTGAGATTTTATATTAGATCCTTTGGGAGACGATGCATTTTTTAAAATATTTGACATACTGAAATTGTGATTTTTTAAAACTACCTAGAAAAGACTGTGCATAATTATTTCTTAATCAGAAAGGGGGAAAGGGTGACAAAAGTTGGGGGTTGTAGAGGAAAGGATAAATCCACTAGAAAAAAGAGTTTAAGAAAGAGTAAAATAGGAGCAAAGAAATTATACATGGAATAGATGTAGAAAAGAAGCAGCTTAGGAATTTACATTATCAGTTTATTTTCCGATGATTCTCTATTTTTACTTATTGCAGAAAAAAATGGAAGAGACACAAAATATATTCCGGAAGAAAGGCATCACTTCACAAAAAAAGTCATTGCTTAGAAGCTATGTGTGTGTGTGAGAGAGACAGAGACAGATAAAAATAAATCCTGACTTTAAAGGATCAAAATGGAGTAGTTTCTACAGATCAAGCTGACATTAATAAAATATTTGCAAGAGAATACCAGGGCAGTTTTTGGGAAGTACTGTAATGGAAAGACAGGTTCAGGATATAGTGCGGGCATGAAATCTTACTGGATTAACAAAGGTAGAGGCTGAAAACCTGGCAAAACAGATATCTAAGGGGCAGCCATTAAGTGGCTTACTTCAGGAAGGTTCTCAGATTAGATGGTTTAACAGTTGAATTTTGCTATCCCCATTAGAATTTCATTTAGACTGTGAAACTTGAGGTGCTTTTCTAGTGGAAAATAATATAGCAAATGTTCTCAAGCCTAATAAAGGCAAAGTATCACCTAGTAGTTATAGACTTATTGTACTGTAATAACTGGAATTTAAAAAAAGTATGCAATGGTACTGGCAAATAAATGTATTAACATCTTACTATGCATTATTTTTTACCAAGAGCAAGATTTTATTAAATATAGTTCAAGCATTCCAGACTCGGTAAGGATGTGGTTTGACATGCAGATGTCATTTTCAGTTAAAAGTATGAATGCAGGAAAACAAAAAGAAAAAAAGTATGAATGCAGAAACCATATTGGTTGATTTCAAGAAAGACTTCAGTTCAGTCAAATGGTCATTCATCTGGCTGTTAATGAAGAAATTACATTTTCTGCCAGAATGTGTCATGAAATATAGAATACTGTATAATAATCTGAGGGAGTTTGTCCATAAATGGGATTCTGTCTCATACAAGGAACCTGACAGGGGAAATGAGACACTCTTCCTATTGTTTACAATCACCACATAATTCTTTAAACAATATCTAATTAAAAAAACTTGTTTATTAAAACATGAAATACACACTTTTAATGCCTCAGCTAAACAGTCTTCAAAGAAAGTGATGCTTAAAACACTGAAACACTAAATGTTCAATTTATACTGTCTGCAACTCAGTCAATCGATTAAATAAAACAATTATTAATTAATTAAATATTTCCAATTGACTTCCTTATTTAACCCATTAGGTACTAAAGTTCCATACTTTAAAATGCAAACTCTTTCCTTAAACAAAAGTTTCTGCTTAATCAAATGATATTCCGTTTCCTTGATTTTGACTTGTAGCAAAGTAGTAGCCAAGAAAACATCAGCATATTCTTGTGATGATCAGTAGTGAAATGTTCACCTACAGTTGTATGTAATTTACCTAAGATGTTCCTTGACACTATCACTAAACTGCCTTTTAGTGTCACCAATATAAAATAATCTACAAGGGCAAGACAAAGCATAAACAACCTGTTTTGTATAATAAGCAAATTTAGTAATAGGAATATAATTCAAACCATTAATCCTTGGAAAATAATTAACATTATTACAAATAGAACAAGTTTGCCAAGCTAAAGTACCACTATCACAAATAGGTATATTACGATACAATATAATTTTACTACTAAAATAATTATGTACTAATATATCAAAAAAATCATGCCCCTAGTATAAGAAATACTGGACACTGAATACACTAGATTGCACATTAAAATTCCACTGCAGATAACAGACCAGTTCATCCTAACCAAATTAACTATATTATCAGGCAGAGTATTAAATTCAGGTACAAAGAAAACTTTTGTCTTATGTTGCCGATATTACTATTAACATTACATTTCTGTCTTTTCTTATAATAATTTGAAAAATTAATATGTAAAGCTTCTTGTTGAGTCAGAGTTTTAACTATATTATAAACCTTGTTAATAATATAGTAACTATACTGACACCTCAAAAATGCATCCATAATATTTTGAATTTCCAACAAGAAATCATGCTGATGGCTATGTAGCTGTTAACATTTCCCCATATGGCAAATAATCCATAATGTGAGTATAGTGAATAATTTTTGTTGTCAGTTTTTACTATAATACCTAATTAAATACATCTCCCACTTATGCATCATGATAGACTTGGGATAACCTTGACTCTCAATGGCATTTGCAGATGATCGTGCCCCATGGATTTCTCAAACACATGGAAATATTCAAATTGTACTCTCATATTTATGAAGTATTAGAAATTAGATTAGTACTGGAAAGTAATTGGCTTAGAGCTGAGTAGCCAGTAAACAAATATATTTAATTGCTGAATGTTCCAGAATGACTTTGGAGAGGTCTGAGAAAGGGACAAAAGAAAATTGTTCTAGAATAATGTTACTCGGGGTTGATGATGACTTATGATGCAGTGATGGTAGTTGATGCCAAGGCTAAAACATTTTTAGATAACCTTTTGGTATAAAACTCTCAATGGAAGAAAAAGAAGTTTCCAGTCCTCATGAAGATATATATATATATATATATATATATATATATATATATATATATATATATATATATATATATATTCTCCCTAAAATACTGATGTTATGTGATCCTATCTCGCCTACATTCTGACTGATGGGTTCGGAGCCGATCCCTCGGCTCCGACTCGGCACGCTTATGCCAAAGAGCGAAGTCTCTTATTGGCTGAGCTTACTATATCCCAGGATGCACCACTACCAGTCCCCCAGATCTCGTTTGCCGCTTCCCTGCGAAGACGTGGTCTCGAGCTGGCTGGGCTGAGTAGTTATTTTAACTAACTTTTTCTGTCAGTTTTTTGCTGTTTTTTGTCTCAAAAGCTGTTTTAACGGCTAACGCTCTTATTGTGTGTGTTTGGATTGTGAAAACTTGTTGTGTGATTGGGTTGAGTTTGATTTCGGCCCCCCTTCATCTAGGGCCTTCCCGGTCAGTCAACCCTTCTAAAACTTTACAGGGTTTCAGAGTTCCCTGTCATTTGCGCTCTTAAGCGATAACTGTAAGCCTATTTTTTTAGGTTTGTCATCAATAAATCAGTAGTTGTATATTTTCCTGTCGAAAGTTACTGGAATTGTTTACTATAATGTCTCAGACTCCTAGGCCTTCGGGCTTTAAAAAATGTTCAAAATGTGGTTTCAAAATGTCTATCACAGACGATCATTCGCTCTGTGTGTATTGTTTAGGTGCAAAACACTTGCAGGAGTCATGCAGCGTATGTCACGCTTTTTCCTCAAGGGTCCTCCAGGAGAGGAAAAATAAATTGATTCTTAAGGGGTTAATTAAACCTTCCTTTGAAGAAGCCTTGGCATCCTCTCCTTCTCCGGCTAAAAAGAAAAGGGCGTCGGTTCCGACCAGTCCGTCGGATCCGACCGCCAAGAGACATAGGCAGGCCTCTCCTTCGGCTCCAAAGACTTCGGAGCCGAGGTCGGAACGGTCTGCCTCGATGCCACCAGTGTCGACTCCTCTGGCTTCGGAGCCGATGGCTGGGGCATCGAGAGGCGGGTCACCTTCGTCGGCTCCACTGCTCTCGGAGCCGACAAGGGTCGCCCGCTCAGACACTTCCTCCTCGGCGCCGAAGTCCACCTCGGCACCGATGGAATCTGGTGTATGTATTCCTCGGCGCCGATACTCATCGAGTCGCCGAGCCGGTCCCCTAGCCCTTTGGGGCCGTTGGAGAGGCCGCCTCGAACCCGCTCTGTTTCCTCTCGGTCTTGAGAATGTCAGATTCTGATATAGACAGGGTGCTCCAAAGACTGTTCCAGTCCCCAGTCTTCCAAAATTTGTTTCGGTTCCGACCCAGTTGGCTTGAGCCGATGACCTTGGCCCACCCATTGCCATTCCTCCTCCGACTGCTTGGCTCCGTCGGAGCAGGTGCTGTTGGAGCCGGTGGAGATCTCAGGGTCGGCTCCGACCCTTACTCCAACCCGGCCTTCGGGTCCGAGTTTGGTACGCGGACTTCTTCGGCTGGACCCGGGGGTGATGTTTCGGGACCTATGCTTTCGGTTCCGAACCTCCCCCTCGGTGCTTCGGCTGCGGGACTTCCGTCGGCTATCACGGCTCCGGAGACCGGACACTCCCAGGATTCTGGGGGTCCGGCTTTCAGGGCCATGAGGAGTGCCTTGGCCAAGTCCTCTTCGGCCATCTCTCCGGCTTTACCGGCACCTTCCCTGGGCGTGGAGACTGGGTCTTTGGCAGTTCCCCTGTCCGTAGTCAGCGGGGCCCCGAGGCCTGAGGTTACCCCCAGTGGGGGTTCCCCTCCTCCTGAGGGTTCTTCGGAGTTGTCTTCGGAGGAACCCCCAAGGAAGAGATCGTGCAAGAGGAAGCACGTGGACTCCCCCGAGTCTATTACATCAGACACTGATATGGATGATGCAGAGGGGTCCCCGTCGCCTCGGATGATGTCTCATTTGCAGACATCTTAGAGATCCTCAAACAACGAGGCGGCTGGATATCCAAACCCCCCTCTGCGGACGAGTCAGTGCTCCTCAAGGCCTTTGGGGCTCAGCCCTCCGCCTCCTGGGTGTCTCCGCCCTTTGACGAGCTTCTGGATTTAGTTTGTCGGGCGTGGGAACATCCAGATACCGTGGAACCAGTCCCTTCTCGTCCAAATAAATTTTTGTCTGCTCCCCCCGAGAAGGAGTTCCTCACTAAAGGCGTGGCTGTGGATGCCATGGTGGTGGCATCTGCTACACAACAGGACGTGGCAGAGGCTTCAACGTCCGTCCATCCTCCTAATAAGGAGTCTAGGAGTATGGACAGGTGCGGAAGCGCACCCTGACTTCAGCGGCCTTTACTTTAAGGTCTCTGAATTATTTGGCACATTTTACCAGGCTTCAGAGGGATCTGGTCAAGGAGTTGTCAGATTCCTCTCGGTAACCTACCTGAGCAGCTAGCCCAGTCAGTTAGCTCTCAGTTGGCTATCCTTACGCCAATTTCTAACTCGTCCATGAGGCTCATTTCCTATGCGGCCGAAGGGGGTAGAGCGGCAGGCACAGGCGTGGCTCACGTGAGACAAGCCTGGCTCCGCTTGTGTCAGTTTGGAGGCCTTCAAGTCTTCCTTCGCCGACGCTCCCTTTGATGGGTCCTCATTGTTTGGACCCAAGGTTAAAGACACCCTTACCCGCTGTGAGCAAGAGGGAAAAACTTTATCTGCCGTAGGTGCCGTTATTCCACTCCCTTTCAGCCTTACCCCAAGGCTAAAGGAGGGGGAAAATGTGGTTCCGCAAATCTCACAAGTTTTTCTCCCAACAGCAGGAAGATTCCCCTTCCAGAGGCAGAGGACGGGGAAATTTTTCAGGGAGACGCCGTCCCAGAGGCGGCAGAGGGCCCCGCAATTCTGGAGACCGCGAGTCCTTTCGTGGCTCTTCAGCCTCCCACACGGCATGAGGGATTGCCCGGCTGTGCTGCTCGAGCCAGTCGGGTGTCGCTTTGCCAAGCACCTAAAAGCCTGGGAGTCAATCACTCAGGACAGATGGGTGCTTCGGATCATTGCCGGAGGTTACACCATCCCATTCACATACTGCCCCCACCGTCCAAAAGAATCCCGGACCCACCACCCAGTCAAAGGAAATGGCAGCCGCAGAAGCTTTAAAGCTGCTAGAAAAGGAGTCATCCAACCGGTCCCCACAGACCAGATCGGATCAGGAAATTACTCCAGGTTCTTTTAGTGCCAAAAGACAGGGGACCTGAGACCAATATTGGATCTCAGCAGACTGAACCAATCCGTCACGAAATCCAAATTCAATGGTCACGTTACAATCTATTCTCCCATTGTTGGAGAAGGATGTTTGGATGTGCTCCATAGACCTCAAGGACGCCTATTATCACATACCGATACATCAGGTGTCCAGAAGGTATCTGCGCTTCAGCCTGGGAGTCAGTCATTACCAATTTTGCGCTCTGCCCTTTGGTCTCACCACAGCCCCCAGGGTGTTCACCAAGTGTTTGGCAGTAGTGACGGCTCACCTGAGAAGTCTTGGATTCCAAGTGTTTCCCTATCTCGACGACTGGCTCCTGACTGCCACCACCAGGCATCTACTAATGGACAACCTCAAAGCCACCATCTCCTGGGTATTACCCTGGGATTACATTCAATTGGTCAAAGTCTGTCTTGCTGCCCTCTCAACGCATAAAGTTTATAGGAGCAGAGATAGACTCAAGATTGATGCGTCTTTCTTCCTGCCGAAAGGATCCAAACTTTACAGGGCCAAGTTCAAGCTCTGATCTCGAGATCCAAAGCCCCAGCCAGGATGGTTCTACAAGTTTTAGGCTCAATGTCTGCCACGGTTCTTTTAGTTCCTCTGGCAAGATTACACATGAGGATTCTTCAGTGGCTATTGTCAACTCAATGGTCCTTTCAGGATCTTCCCCTCAATCATCACATCATGATTATGGATATATGCAAAAGGGACCTTCGCTGGTGGCTTCAGACATCCAATTTGGATCAAGGAAAACCCTTTGTTCTTCCCTCTCCAGTGGTTACCCTGACGACAGATGCCTCCCAGATAGGGTGGGGGGGGCATTGTCTGGGCAGGCTAGTTCAGGGCTCCTGGCTTCCAGACGAAGCTCTTCTCCACATCAACGTGTTGGAGATGAGGGCTGTACTTCTATCCCTACAAGCCTTACACAAGTTTCTTCCTCAGGGCATCATCGCCATCCACACAGACAACATGTCGGTGGTTTGGTATCTGAACAAACAAGGAGGGACCAGATCATACCCCCTTTGCAGAGAGGCCATGAGAGTGTGGGAATGGGCTGTAGCTACCAACCGCTTCTTGGTAGCGACCCACATCCCAGGAAAGTCAAATGTATTGGCAGACAAATTAAGCAGGACAATTCTCTCTCCTCACGAGTGGTCTCTAAACCACACAGTAGCAGCTCAGGTTTTCAAGAGATGGGGGACGCCGTGCTGCGACCCATTTGCAACTCCACAAAACACCAAGTGCCAAAGGTTCTTCTCCTTGATCCCACATCAGGGAGTACCAGCCATGGATGCTCTAGCACAACCTTGGCCAACAGGGCTACTTTATGCCTTTCCTCCAATTCCACTTCTTCCCAAAGTTATTCAAAAAGCTTCTCAACTGGGGTCTTCAATGATACTGATTGCCCCATACTGGCCTCGTCAGATATGGTTTCCTTACCTGAAGAAGCATGCAGTGGACGATCCATGGACCTTAGACCTAATTCCGGACTTGCTAATCCATCAGTCGGGACATCGGCATCAGTCCCTTCAATCTTTGAATTTGACAGCTTGGCTCCTCCACTTCCGACCTTAGTTAGAAGGCACACACTAGACCCGGAAGTTGTTCACATTTTATCTTCGGCCCACAAACCCACCACTAACAAATTGTACCTCAGTAAGTGGAAGAGGTTTGCTATCTGGGCTCAACTCAAGGGCTTAGACCCTATCACTGCTCCTGTCCCAGAGGTTTTGAAATTCTTAACATCCCTGTTTAATCAGGGATCTTCGGTCTCAACTATTAAAGTCCAACTAGCGGCTATCTCTAAATTCCACGAATCCATGGATCCTCCTTTGATGAGCAGCAGACTATGCAAAACTTTCATTAAAGGTGCGAGCCTATTAAGACCACCAATTTTTCATCCTGCACCTCCGTGGGATCTTGATTTGGTGCTTCGCGCATTAACATCTCCCCTTCGAACCGGCTGCTACATGCGAGTTAAAATATCTGTCTTGGAAAACTGCATTCTTAGTTGCAATTACTTCTGCAAGAAGAGTTTCAGAGCTTCAAGCCCTGTCTATTAAGCCACCGTGCTTGATTTTCCACAAGGATAGAGTATCACTTAGGCCTAATCCATCCTTTGTCCCAAAGGTCTGTTCTAGTTTCTGTCTCCAACAATCTCTAGAGCTACCAGTTTTCTTTCCAAAATTCTCCAATGAAGCAGAATACACTCTCCATAAATTGGATGTTCACAGGCAATTACGCTTCTATTTAGACAGGACTCAGCAACTTCGTAAGTCAGACCAGTTGTTTGTGTCCTTCTCAGATAATAAATTGGGCCAAACCATCACAAAAGCTACTATCTCAAAATGGATCAGAGATTGCATAACTCAGGCTTATTCTTCTTGAATAAGCAACTTACAACATCTATCAAAGCTCATTCTACCAGAGCTATGGCTACTTCTATAGCTTTTCATTCCAAGCTCGCTATATCGGAAATTTGTGCTGCGGCTACTTGGTCCAACCCGCACACTTTCATTTCCCACTACAAATTGGATGTGGCATCTAAAGGATGAGCATCATTTGGTTCCACGGTACTCAGGAGTGTTTTCCAGTGAGCCACCCAGGATTCAGGTGCTAGGGACGCTGTCCCATCAGTCAGAATGTAGGCGAGATAGGATCACATAACATCTTTTAGTTATGTACTCACCATAACTTCAGATGTTTGGGATCCATCTCGCCTACATTCCTAATACCCACCCTCCTTCCCCCTGCCTTGGAGATCAGAAGAGATTGAACGGTTTTGAGTTCTACTGTTTTATCTTGTTTCATCTGACGATGTTATATAAGCAGGGTATGCATGTGTGCATGTATGCGGACAAACTAGATCTGGGGGACTGGTAGTGGTGCATCCTGGGATATAGTAAGCTCAGCCAATAAGAGACTTCACTCTTTGGCATAAGCTTGCCGAGTCGGAGCCGAGGGATCGGCTCCGAACCCATCAGTCAGAATGTAGGCGAGATGGATCCCAAACATCTGAAGTTATGGTGAGTACATAACTAAAAGTTTCTGCTTAGACATCTTTCCTATTTCCATTAATTAAGATTATCTATCAGAGTTTCAGTCTTTAGATTTAGATTTTTTTAATGGGATGGAATGCACCCCAGAATTCACTGGAAAAACAGTGGCAGTGAGATATGGGGTGTGGTTTTCTGACTTTAAACATGAAGCTGTGGCAAAATGTCACTATGTTGGGGCATGACTAAAACTTAGACCATCATGGGTAAATTTAGTTTTATTTTGAAAGAAACATTTTATGGTAAGAAACATTCAGATGATACCAAAGCATGAGAACCAGTGGGTTAGGAAGAGTTAGTTAAAATAAGGCCGAGGAATTGGATGGAAGTTTCCATTAAAGGTTTTTATTTTTTTGGAAAAGATTATGGGGATCAGACCGTTTCCAAATAGATGAGTCTATTTTTGGAAGCATTGAGCTAAGAGTGGAAAATAGTTTATACAAAATTTTTGGAATCACAAAGCAAATAAAATTGTTGATTTCAATGAACTGCCAGACAATTTTCAAAGTTATATGCCTCAACGGTGGCATTGTGCTGCTATACAATATGACCCTATACTTCCTCTGATGCAAAAATGGATGGTTAATAATAAAAATTAGAGTGGGGCTGAAGGTTAGTTTCTTTTATTAAGAATCAAGCAAAATGATGTGGGAGGTCTTTTAGGTTGTTATAGGAAAACGGAATCAAATGTTGAGTATTTCAGTCAATAGGCACTATGTTGCAAGTTAATGTGGGTGTATACTATACTGTAAAAGGTATTACAAGGATGCAGCAGTTTGCCATGTTAAAGTTAATACATGTATGGCAATATACCCCTGATAGATTGTATAAATGCGGTTTCTCAGCAACACACCATTGTTGGTGACATTTTACCCTAGCAGCAGATTATTTACATATGACATTGTCAGGCCCGGTCTCAGTGGGTATGTGGGAAATAATAATTGTTGTTATCTGATGGTCAACCAGAATACAAATACCACATAGGAAGGAGGCAGGATTTTGGTTACTTGGTATAACTCCACTCCATTGTAAATCTGGATACATAGTATACGTATGACTAAGAGCTGCATGTTTAGCCTCGTTAGATATTACTGGAAAGCACATCCACCACAGTGGCAGAGCCAGTTTGTACAGTTTGTAAATAGATGCTCAAAATAGATGCCTGTGCAGATTGATAAAAGGATATGGCTATGGCATTCCTGGTGGGCAATCTTTATGAAAGTTTTCCATACACCTAAGTGTATGTATGAGTGAGGTAAATATATAATAAATTACTTAGACAACACTATGGAATAGAGTTGGATAGGATAACCCTCTCTTCCTCAATTGTTATTGGGTTCATGTCTGACAACAGAAAAGCCAATTATGATTAAGCTCTAAATAACTGTTGAAATAAAAGTATAAAATCAATATTCTTTCAGAGCTGATGTACTAATGGCAAAATTATATAATGGATTTAATTACAATGCAGTGGTCTGATATATATATATATATATATATATAAAACAAATATTTGTTTTATACACATTTATACGCAATGTATACAGTTTGAAATTGTATGATACATTTACAAAGATTTTTTTTTCTGTTGTGTTTTTTATTGCGTATTCAGGAAGACCAAGTAATAAGCCAATAGGCAAAAAGTGGAATTATAAAGATATATGATTGATTGTGCATTAGTGAGGAATGGATATTTATTTTATGACATTATTTGTTGTTTTTTTTAATGCTTCTAAACGGACTGGATCATGAGTCACGTTGTATGACTGTACTAGATTTCATTGGTTTACAAGAGTGCTCAATAAAAGGATTTTATTTATTTTAAGAATTTATATATTTGCTGAATGACCTATTATGTGAGATTTAGTTTGAATGGATTTTTAGCCATTACCATTAAGATTCTAAGAGTGTACCATTGCCTGATATGGTACTATTTTTTACTACTTTTCTTTATATCACTTGTTTACTTGTTAGTGGATTGGTCCTTGAATTATTTTCAAACATGAAAGGAGCTAAAGCATCAAGGATAATTATAGAGTATATATATATATATATATATATATATATATATATAGTCCCATAATATACTGCTGGTACTTTAACATATGAAACTGGCAATTTAAAGCCCTAATGGTCAAAGTAGCAGAAGTAAATACATTCTTACCCCATCTGTCCAAGACTCTAGAATCTCTATCAGAAGGGGTAGGGTTTTTGGCAGCAGTAGCCTTAATGCCCTTTGGTCCTTGGGAAATGGTGTCTGGATCCGCAGTAGGATTCTTGAAGAGGAAGTTGTGGGAGTCCGGTACCCTGTAATACCTGTCAGGTTTTCTGGGAGCTGGAGATAAAGTGTCTGGGGAAAGGCTAGATTTCTAGAAGGCAACATCTACAATGTCCAGAACAGGAAGGATAGCTAAAGGCCTGTGTTGAGGGAGGAGTAAGAATTCCATAAACCTCTTTCTTGAGTCAGAAAAATTCTGGCTTTCCCAGCAGAAATGCTCCCTAAGAGTGTGCAAGGTTTCACCAAAAGAAAAATCTTCTGGAGGGGAAGCAGAGGGATTGAAATCCTCTGCATCAGAATCCTCATAGGTAGATAAGGGCAAATCCTGGTAATCAGAAGAAACAGAAATATCAGATTCCTGATCAGAAGAATCATAAGGAAAATCAATTCTAGGTCTCTTAGAGGGAGAAGGCTGGCTTCCCCTAATTAAGGTAACAAGGTCTTCAGCCATTCTAAGCATTTGTTTTTTTAGGCATATGGGCCTGAGCATGTGGTTTGGATGTCAGTTTTCTAGGTGTGGGTTGAGGTTTAGGCCTGGATGAAGAATATGGCGTCAGTTTAAAATGCAAGTCTGTAGGCCTGAATACACCCTCAGAAGCCAATGCCTGCACGGCGGCTCCGGACCCATCCAAGGTAGAGACATATAGACATAATATATATATATATATATATATATATATATATATATATATATATATATATATGTGTATATATATATATATATATATATATATATATATATATATATATATATATATATATATATATATATATATATATATATATAAAATATATATATATATATATATATATATATATAAAGAGAGAGAGAGAATGCAGTCACTCCCAGGCAAGCACATTGACAGAATGTTTCCAGAAGTCAGAACTGAACCACAGACTCTACATATGTGAAGCAGAGATCATTCCAATGAGACACTGTGTACAGAGCTCCTATTTATGCATCATATTTTATTAAGCATTGCATGGACATGTCTTGCCAAGGCCAGGATGAAAGTACTGCTCTTAACACTGAGTGGGAGAACCTACAGATGCAGTTTTCACTATAATGAAACTGCATGATACAGCTGAAAAGATCTAATTCAACAATGATTTGATTTAAGATATGAATTTACCTTTGCTTCATAAACTGGTCATCTGTATGACAATTGCATATACCAATGGCATTTTAATTATTGTATACTACATGCCATGTACAGATAATAAACTTTCTGAATATAAATAGCCATATGCATAAAAAGCATAATTTATGTATACAATAGATAAGTCAATTTAATTTGTTTTCTTATGGAAATGTTATGATTTAATGTACCTCCTATTTCCTCCCATGATTCAAGTTGATATATTCCCCTACTCTCCACTTATGTTATAAGTTAAATGTTCAAACCACAAAAATAAGTACACAAGCAGTTCTGAAACATATGCAGAGTCCCTCAGAGTAGCAAAGGAAGACCAGACATCAGAATAGTTAATTTCTAACATGAACCTGGTGATAACAGCATTATGAGTCTAAGGGATAGTTTTAGTTTAAGCACTTGGGCTTCAGACCAGTTGTTTTACATTAAGAAGGTTTGTGGTCTGCACTGTAGTGGCAGAACAGGTAGCTTACATCCTTCTAGGTTGGGAACTGCTGATTGAGGGCTCAGCGTCTGTTATTCTAAAAGTGTATTAATTCTGGTTTAAGCGCTTGGGCTTCAGGCCAGTTATTTTACATTAAGAGGGTTCGTGGTCTGCACTCTTGTGGGAGGAGAGGCTGGACTCTGCCCTTCTGAGCTGGGAATTTCTGGTTAAAAGCTTATAGTGCCTGCATATTTGAACTGCTTCTTACTGAAATTGGTACACCTTGTTTGCTGTAGCATAGACTAGATCCAGGCCTGCTGAATCTAGCTTTGTTTGTATAACTTGAGCACTAATCCAGGAATTCTTTAAAGTATTCAATTGTATTTATTACTGCTTGGTAGTAACTTGATTAAAGTGTAGCTATCATTCTAAGTCTTTTGGATTAAGCACTTGGGCTTCAGACCAGTTGTTTTACATTAGGAAGGTTTGTGGCCTGCACTGTGGTGGCAGGACAGGTAGCTTACATCCTTCTAAGTTGGGAACTGCTGATTGAGGGCTCAGTGTCTGTTATTCTAAAAGTGCATTAGTTCTGGTTTAAGCACTTGGGCTTCAGGCCAGTTATTTTACATTAAGAAGGTTCGTGGTCTGCACTCTTGTGGGAGGAGAGGCTGGACTCTGCTCTTCCGAGCTGGGAATTTCTGGTTGAAGGCTTATAGTGCATGCATATTTGAACTGTTTCTTAATGAAATTGGTACACCTTGTTTGCTGTAGCATAGACTAGATCCAGGCCTGCTGAATCTAGCTTTGTTTGTATGCTTGTTGTTTGTTTGCTTGTGATTTCCCTGAAATGCTAATTTCACCTAAAATGTGGCTTTTCAGCTCTTCTGTGGATCCCTAGTGATATCTGCATTGCTTAATGTACTTATTTCCTTGTTTCACTCGAAAGAAAGTTACTGTTTGTCATTTTTGCATTTAAGTTACCTGTAACACATTGCATTTAAGTTACCTGGCACTTGCTCACTAAGTCAGCACTAAAAAGTTAAAAGCACTACACCCTCACAAACTCCCCTTGAGTACCTTGTTCCCCATTGGCACTTTTTTTCAATTATAAAGGAATTCCCAATACTATTCTAGCATGTCCAAAGGTCAGTTGTCAATCTCCTCTCTGGTCCAGCTGGTGAATCTGGGAATCTTGAGGCAATGTTACAACTGCCTCATGTACACAGACAACCCTCTCCTCCTCCCAAAAAATTCCAACACATGTGAGAGATGCAACCATATAGCCAAACTGGAGGCTAAGCTCTCTCAACTCAGTACTGGTGTAACCAGTCAGGAGGAGAAGGAAACCACACTCACTACAATTCCAGTCTCACATAGACCTACCATGACAGCAAACCAAACACATAAACACACAAAAACATACTCCGAGGCTCTAAATAAAAATCTGCCTAAGCAGCAGAGACCTCCAAAGCAGACACCCAAGCAACCGCTACCCCAAAACAAAACACGTGCAACACATAGCTCACAAAGCCAGTGTGCCGAACAGTCACAGCCCTTAAGGCTAAACAACACACCTGATACACTTGTAATAGGTGACTCTATTGTCAGGCACACTGACATCCCGCTCACCAGGCTGAAGAAGGAGAAGGTCACGGTGAGCTGCCTGTCGGGCACTAGGATCTGCCACATAACACAAGCACTCAGGTCACTCCAAGGCAAGTACAAATATGACTCAGTCATTGTCCATGCTGGTGTGAATGACCTGAGACGTACCTCCCTGGACTACATGAAAAGCATGTAGCTCAGGCTATTATGACCCTGACCTTGAGTAGCATCTTACCCTCACCAAGAATGATGCCACAATATGAAGACAAGATGATCAATTTTAACAATTGGCTGAAGTATTGGTGTCATTCAAAGGGGATCCAATGCCTGTCAGCCTGGGATGACATGCTCGACAAGCCACGATGCTTTGCTAGGGACGGCTTGCACCTGTCACCCCTGGGCTTTCAGATATTGGCAAAGGCTCTTGCTACCCCCATAGTGCCTTTTTTAGGCAAGGCTCAAAAGACAAACCTACCTCCATAGGTATCACAAGGGATAAAAAACTAAGAGTAATGCTACTCAACGCCAGAAGTCTAAACCTCAAGATGCACGAACTCGAAACTCTCCTTAGCATGGAGAACATTGATATCTGTGCAGTAACAGAAACCTGGTTCAAGGCTCCCGAGAGCAGCCCAGCACTACCAGGTTATACCTCATACCATGCTTTTCGGCCCCAAAACTTGTACCGAACCACAAAAGGAGGGGGAGTATCAATATTCGTCAAAGATACCCACACCTCCAGGTTGGTGGCACAGCACGAAGCATCAGAGACTATCCATGTGCAACTAACAGTGGGTAAAACTGCCTTCCAGTTTATAGCCTGCTACAGACCACCCTCCCAAACCCAGGAACCCCACTCAGCCTTCCTGAGAACACTGGAAAATATGAAGGTCTCCCCAAACACCATTATATTGGGCGACTTCAACTACCCAAACATAGACTGGGAGCATTACTCTAGCTCCAACACCCTAGACAAAAGGTTCCTAGAATTTATAAACTCAAATGCTATGGAACAACTTGTTACCACTCCCACAAGAGGGGAAAACATACTGGACCTGATCATCACCAACATGGGGACTCTATGCTCCAGACCAGAAGTGTATCCCTCACTGGTAAGATCAGACCATAAACTAATCTCACTGGATATTCACATCCCGACCCCACCCCCTGCCCAGAAAACCACAGTGAAAAACTTCTCTAAAGCAAATTTCACACTCCTCAAAACCGAGGTGGAATCCTTCAAAGCCCCCGGGCCTGTGGAAACTACCGCCCAGACCGCAGAATCCTTTATAAACGCATTCTATGAACACCTTCAGGAAGGCATGGATCATGCAATCCCAAACAAAACCAATACCCAGTCCTCCAAAGGCAGACGTCCTGTCTGGTGGACCCCAGCCATAAACAAACTATACAATAGAAGGAGGAAGCTTCTACATGATAGAGCAAAATCCCAAAAAGGGAAGGCATCTCTGATCAGTATTAGCAAAAAACTACAGGCACTCATAAAATCGTCTACGGCCAGCTTCGAGAGAGAAATTGCACAGGACACTAAGGATAATCACAAGGCTTTCTTTAGTTATGTTCAGAACCTGGGTGCGAATTCCCAGATATGCTCAGAATTAGTCCAAAATGACAAAAAATACACCGAACCCACAGACATTGCCAACATCCTAGCTGACAGGTTCAGCGCAAACTCCCCCCCCCACCAAAAGGGCAAATATCTATCCCAGAAGAGTGCTGCCCCCTGACATCTCAGATGCTCAGGTAAGAGCCGCCCTCTCCAAAGCAAAAAACACAGCATCAATGGGACCAGACGGTGTCCCGGGCTGCATCCTACATGAACTCCAAGAAGAGCTAAACCCAAACATAAAACTACTGTTCAATCTCAGGCTTACTACAGGATATGTACCCAAAGAGTGGCGTACAGCAACAGTGGTCCCTCTCAACAAAGGTGGTGCCTCAACGGATCCTGGAAACTATCGCCCCATAAGCCTGACTAGCTTGGTCTGCAAAGCTATGGAAAGGATCATCATGGACCTCATAAATAAAGATATCAGGGACCTACAGACACTGGATTCTACCCAGTTCGGCTTTGTTAAGGGCAGATCCTGCCTCTTAAACCTGGTCAATTTCTTTGAAACAGTCACCAAGGCCATTGACGAGGGGAAGGTGGTCCACACAGCCTACCTGGACCTCGCAAAAGCCTTCGATACAATACCCCACTCGGGCATTATAGATAAGCTCACCAGCTTAAATATAAACCCCTATGTCACTAGATGGGTTGCAAACTGGCTCAAGTACAGAACCCACATGGTTAGAATTGCTGGAGCCATGTCAGACTCCAAACCAGTTACAAGTGGCGTCCCACAAGGCTCAGTCCTGGGACCTCTCTTATTTGGTATATACTTCTCAGAGGTACAGGCCAACACGGAAGGACTGTGGCTGACCAAGTTCGCAGATGACTGCAAACTGGGTGCCATAATCAACTCTCCAGCCGACACAAGCATCCTCCAAAAGGGCCTCATAGAAACAGACAACTGGTGCCAGAGCCATGGCGTCAAGCTAAATGCCAAAAAGTGTATAGTCATCCCCTTTGGCAAAATCAAAGTGCCCACAAATTACCACATAGGTGGTAATCCATTAAGTACAGAAGAAGTAATTAGGGACCTGGGGACCCAAGTTGATAGCAATCTCTCATTTGAAAACCACGTGGCCAAAGTGGATAGAAGAACATTTTATATAGACCACCTAATCATGAAGGGATTCACATCTAGATCAGGGGAGGTGATCGTGCCTCTTTACTCATCCCTCATCAGGCCCATAATTGAGTACAATGCCCCTTTTGGGATGTACCTTACCAGACACCTGCAGCAACTGGAAAGACCTCAAAAGTACCTCACCAAGAGGATCAAAGGGCTCAAACAGATGCCATATGCTGCCCGGTTAAAGAAACTCCAGCTCTACTCAGTGGCATACCACCTGCTCAGAGGCAATCTGTGCCTGACGTATAAAGCCATGTCCAACCCGGAATTAATGGACATGCTGCACCTCAGAAAATCGAAATCCCATCGAGCTACGCGCTCGAGAGACTTGAACCTCAGCACTGAA